>NC_050576.1:336554299-336721705 GCF_011100635.1 Trichosurus vulpecula | reverse complement strand
TGGTGTAGGCTCTTTGACTTTGTTGTCTTCTTCTGGCTGTATGTTTTGGTCTTCTTTGTCACCAAAGAAAGAATCCAAAGTCTGAGACTGAATCTGGGCGCGTTTTCGCTGCCTGGCCATATTCCCAACCAACTAACTTGACCCTTGAGTTTTTCAGCGGGGTATGACTGCTTGTAGACTAAAGAGTTCTATGTTTCACGTTTGGTGGGGGGATGCGCCAGCTCTGCCACACCAGCGCTGCTCCTTCCCCAAGAACCCCCAACCCAGACTGGGCTTAAATCTTCAGCAGGCTGTGCACTCCTGCTCTGATCCACCACTTAATTCCTCCCACCAGGTGGGCCTGGGGCCAGAAGCAACAACAGCTGTAGCTGCCCCACCTCCACTGCCCCCGGGGCTGGAAGCCGAACTGGGAACTCCTTCCACTCCCACAGCTTTTCCCACTAACCTTCTCTGTTGTCTTTGGTGTTTGTGGGTTGAGAAGTCTGGTAACCACTGCAGCTCTCTGATTCAGGGTGCTAGGGCCCGCTCCGCCTGGCTCCTGGTCTGGTTGGTCCGTGTTGCTCACGCTGGGCTCTGCTCTGCTCTGCCCCCAGCTGCCAGTTCCGTGTGGGATAGACCTCACCCAGAGACCATCCAGGCTGTCCTGGGCTGGAGCCCTGCTTCCCTCTGCTGTTTTGTGGGTTCTGCAGTTCTAGAATTGGTTCAGAGCCATGTTTTTATAGGTTTTTGGAGGGACTTGGTAGGGAGCTCACACTGGTCCCTGCTTTCCAGCTGCCATCTTGGCTCTGCCCCCCATATATTACTTTTCAAAGGTATTGTGGAGAGATCTGTAATTTATTGTAAGAACTTTAGGAAGGCAAAGTTCTGTATAATAGTGAATTGTAAGAAAATTGACCTTTTGCCAGGAGATAAATGGTCAAAAGCTAGCTCAGTATGTCATGGAAATTCCATTTTTTTCTCCTTAAATTCACCCTTTTAATGATATGACAGAACATCAAGGAGAAGAGGAGTGAGTCTACATCTTATTTAAATATTGTTCCCTCCCCCTACCCCCGTATATAGGGTTAGTTGATCTGAGCAAGGCTATATTATTCCTTATCTCTCCTTGGGGCTAGTCCCAATAAAGGTCTGCTCTGTAGCTTTCAGTTCTTATATATCCTATGCCCTTCAATCCCTTATAGGTATTTCCTTAAGAACTTATAAAGTCTGCCTATCTCCTTAGGTTTCACCTGATCAGGACACATACATTTACCAAAGTACCTGAAGACACCTTTGGGACTAAGAAGAAAGGAGTGAAGGTGGGAGTAAGATCATGAAGGCTATCTTCAAGTATCTGAAGGACTGCTACATTGAGGAGAGATTGGACTTGCTCTTCTTGGCCCCAGAAGATAGAACCAGAAGCAATAGATACTAGTTTCTTAATGTATGTAAAACATGTTAATAATTAGAGTTAGCCAGACATGCAGTCTGCTACCTTGAGAAGTAATGGGTTATAGTAGAGAGGGGATTCTTTTTAAGAAATAAGTTGAACTTGTTGGCCACTGAGATCTTTTCCAACTTGGAAATTCTGTGACCCTGATCTATCAGATTTTCTTAATTCAGTGAGTGCCTTAGCAGGTTCTCCAGGGCAAATTGCTCCTGGTGAGATTTTCAACACATCTGGGCACTGCTTAGCTCTAGCCCTTTGTAGTTTAGTTGTGCTATTGGTTTTGTGATGTTCCTTGAGGGAATCTATTTGTAGTGTGAATGATTGGTTTGGATTCAGCTTTAATATACTTTTTATAGTCTACTAGGTACCTGTCTCCCCTTTATTTTCTACCCATGGTTAAGAAATTGACTTGGCTGCTTCACATTCTCTTTCTCTTCCATGTTATGTCTCAGCCATAGAGCTAAGCTTATTTGATCAAGTGCATTTGGGAAGGGGAATAATTGAGTCATAAAACCCAAGTCAGGATATTTCTTTCTTAGGTCCAAATTATAATGGTATCTCCATTATATTTTATATTATATTATATTGTTTTGTATTGTATTGTATTGTGTTACATTGCATTGCATTGCATTGCATTACATTACATTGCATTGTATCGTATGACATGATATGATATTAATTATATTACATTATATTATGTATTATTATGTTATGTTATCTCCAATATAAAATCTTCTTTTGGTATTAAAGCCCTTCACCACCAGGCTCCCTTTTTACCTCTAGGGTTTTCTTTCACTTTACTCCCCTCTACATACTTTATAACCCAGTTATGCTGGACCACTGGTTGTTCCTCACCCATGATGCTCCCTTCATCTTCTAAATCTATGTACTTTGTACTAACTGTTCCTGTAGTGTGCTGGTAATGTTTAACAATTGGCTCACCAAAACGAAACAATATGTACATGTAACACACTTTTAAAGTTTAATCTGTCTCATTAACATTATCTCCATCATTTTCTAAAGTCTAGACAATCATCAAAACTTGAAATCAAGCCTTGATTTGTAGCTTTTGCTGGTTTCTAAGGTACAAATACTTGCATTGAAAATTTAACAATTGGCTTAAAAGCTAGTTTGTACTGGCTCCCGCACACCCTGATTCTACCCCACTGCTGGAGTTGTCTCCCTCCTTCCTTTCACCTCTTAGCTTTCCTGGCTTCCTTCATGACTTAGCTCAAATCTGTCTACAGAAGATCTTTTTCCAGCCCCCACCCCAAACCCAGTGCCTTCACCTTTGAAATTACCTTCCATCTATTCTGTATGTATCGCATATAACAACAATATAATATACAGAACAATATATGTATAATATTCAGAATTATTTCTATATTATTTCCCTCAGTGGAATGTAATTTTCTTGAGAGCTGACCGTGTTTTTTGCCTTTTTTAGTTTAGTTTCCCTCACATTTAGTACAGTTTCTAGCCCTTTGGAAATGCTTAATAAATATTTATTTACTGACCAAATATCTTACATATGAAATACAAGTTATTATAATAGGGCTTGATCCTCTGTAAATTTGCTCTCCCTTTTTCCCCCCTAGATCTTCAAATTGTCATGAAGTACACTTAATATTTCAGCAAACTAAGCACCCACTAGGTACAAGACATTTATAAATGAGGGGCTTGGACCAGGTGGTCTCTGAGATCCTTTCTATATGGAAATCTATGATCTTTGAGCTTCCATTTATAGGTTCAAAGACAGAAACAAAGCTACACCTACCTTCAAAGAGCTAATATTCTACTGGGAAGAGAAAATATATACATCAATACTGCAAAAAATCTATATTTTCATTAGTGTAGGGACTCTAGCTACTTATACGGAGGTGACATGGTATACTGAATAGAAGATTGTGCCTGGGGTTAGAAAGACCTGTATTTGAATCCTCCCTCTGCCTCTGACTGACCATGGACAAATGACTTAACATTCAGCTGGTGGTACAGTGGATAGAGTGCTGGGCCTGGAGTAGGGAAGACCTGAGTCCAAATTTGTTCTCAGATGCTTAGTAGCTGTGTGACTGTGCAAATCACTTAACCTTTGTTTGTTTCATTTTCCCCAACTATAAAACAGAGATAATAAAAGCACTTACCCTGAAGGGTTATTGTGGGGATCAAAGGAAATAATATTTTTAAAAAGGACTTAGCACGGTGCCAGACACACTATTTAGATGCTTCTTCCCTTTCTTCCTTTCCACTTTCCCACCTAACATCTCTGAACTTCAGTTTCATAATCTTTAAAATGGGGATGATAGAGGCATGCATAGGTAAGAGGGTGGACTGGATAGAAGGCTGAACCTGGTATCAGGAAGACCTAGATTTAAATTCTGCCTCTGCCTCTACCTGACCATAGGCAAGTTAATCTATGAATCTCAATTTCATAATCTTTAAAATGGGGATGATAAATTCCTATAGTATTTCACAAGATGGTTGTAAAACTCTATGAAATAAAGTGTGTAAAACACTTTGCAAACTATACATATGTTTTTTTTTTCTTTCATTGCCATCCAACTCTCTGTTAGCCAGGTTTCCAGAGGAATGATGGCCAGCCTGATGATGAGTCCCTTAAAACAGAGTCTGGTCAATGGAATAGCCATCCATTGCTTGGACCATACTCAAAGACTTTCCAGAACTAGCCAGAAATCGTGTTTAGTTAGCTTCATTTTCACCTGGTCTACCTTGACCCTAAGATGGAATGTCTGGCTGAATCTGGCCTGGAGGTATGGGGCCACCTATAGTCATCGTTCTTAATAATGCTTCACATTTATATGATACTTCATACTTTTTCAAAGAGCCAAATACATTACCTCATTTATTACAGTCTGAGGCTCTAAGTAGGAACAACATGGGATTGCTGGGAAATGTGTCTTTAAAAAAAAGACCCAGCCTTAATAATGGAGCTTGTGTAATAGACTACTAGGAAAAAATATTCCAATTTAGGTGTATGAGGCAGAGTTAGATTAGTTAAAAATATATTTATACAGCTAAAGGTATCAATTCCCCATCATTTTTATGTCAGACTGAGGTATTTCTCTTAGCAAAGGTAGTGAATCTAAAAAATTCAGTGAGATCCTACCTGATTTAAACCTTGTTGTAAAGGCAAAACACTTTTCACATTTGTTTGATATTTATTATACCATTTATATTCACTAAACATTTATAATATTTGTAAATGGAGATGAATTTGAATGCGGTGACACATTATGCATACTTTGAAATTATAATACATTTTTATCATGTGGTTTAAAAGTCAACACTGAAATCATTTTTCCTGAGAAATGTCTGAGTGCAATGTGAATAAAGATAATATTGAATAGTTGATAGTATATGCATCTTTCAAATAGGACTTTCAGCTGTGCTAAATGCCCATGTATGAGGGATAGATGTGCTTTTACAGTCTCTGTGAGGAGCAAAACCTATTTGCCATTCTCTTCCTAACTGAGAAACTATCAGTTCTTTGCAAATGGTCAATCACCTGACATGAGAGGGAAAAAAGAGCTTGAGATAAATGAATGCCTCTAATGCTTAAAGAGTGATGTCCTATAAATGAAAATGGAATTCACCTTTATTGATGTGGGTCCTTTGTTGAAAGGGAGATAGGTGACTTGAAGGAAGGGGGGAAATATCACAAGTTGTCACACAACTCAAGGCCTTGATTACATAATAGAAATCAAAGTCGTGATGAGAAAAATCCCTAAATATTAATAGGCAGCATTTTATTTTTCATGTGTCAGCCACAAATACTCACTAAGTCTAATGTATAGGACAGCAGATGAGTTGCTTTGTGGAGAGTTTTTTGGGGAATGTGAAAAGTTGCTTAAATAAGCTTGATAATTGAAGGAGAAATGGAAAAAGAAAATAGAGGAGAAAAAAAGGCAGGGGAAAAAAGAAGCTATAAATCAAATGGATTATCTTATTTGTAGTGAAGATAGATATCAAAGCAGGCAATATGGCACTAGTGGCTAAAGAACTAGCCTCAGAGTTAAGAAGTCCTGGGTTCAAGTCCCTCATCTCACACATACTGGCATTGTGTTGTTGTTGAGTCATTTTAGTGCTCAACTCTCTGTGACCCCATATGGGGTTTTCTTGGCAAAGATACTGGAGTAGTTTGCCATTTCTTTCTCCAGCTCATTTTGCATATAAGGAAACTGAGGGTTACATGACTTGCCCAGGGTCACCAAGTTAGTAAGTATCTGTGGCCACATTTGAATTCAGGTCCTCCCAACTCCAGGAGCAGTGCAGATACTGGAGTGGTTTGCTATTTCCTTCTCCAGATCATTTTGCAGATGTGGAAAATGAGGCAAACAGGGTTAAATGACTTGCCCAGGGTCACATAGCTAGTAAGTGTCTGAGGATGAGTTTGAACTCAAGTTCTCCTGACTCTATCCATCCCACCACCTAGCTGCCCTACTGGCATCATGACCCCAGACAAATAACCTCTCAGTGCCCCCACTCTCTTAGACTCTAAAGAGAAGATGTTTGTTTGACTTGAAAGATGAAGCACCTCGATGGGAACTACCTATACCAAGGACAGCTCATGCCCCATCAAAAAAGAAAAAAAGAAAATGAAAATGAGAAGGTAACTTGATTTACATTTGACTCAGGTAACCAAAGATAATAGCTAGTATGAATGATAGAAAAAGGTGGAGCACAAAGATTTCCATATGGAATAGTGCCTGCCCCTTAATAGTATGATAAAGGTCACCAGGAAACAGGTATGGACTCAACTTGGGAAAGAGAAGAACAGTTCTTAAACTGTTTATTAATGTGGGGAAGAGTAGCGATGAGAGGTAGGGGAGATTCTGTTGTATGAATTCCAAGACTGAGTCATTATCACCTTGGTGATTGTTAACACTGGGCAGCAGATTAGCCAAGTACCAGATACCTCCTGGGGGCAACTACTGGCTTCCCAGGATCACCTGGAAATGAGTGTAGAAGAGGGCAGCATTAAGGTGGCATTCCCAGGAAAAGGTTAGAATTTGAGGTAAGTCAATGAAAAGAAATCTTAGGATTATTGGGGTCCTGGAAAATAGTGAACAAGAAATAAATATGATCACTATTTCAGGAAATGTTCTAGGAGAACATCCCAGAAATATTAAAAACAAATAGCATCCTACAAATAGAAAGGGTTATTAGAATGCCAGCAAGAAGAAACTCAAAATTCAACTCACTCAGGCATGTCAGCAACATTAATATCAGAACTACAACAACAGAAAAAAATAATCTTTCAAGCTTCCGAAAGGAAGAAAGACATTACCTACACACAAAAAAATCAGTTTGGAGTCTCCTAAGACTTTACTACAAAATCCAAAAACTATTAAATTATGTAGAATATGCCATGATAAATTTTAAAACATGAGTCTTGGTCCTGGAATCATTTTTCCCTAATAATCTAAGGATTCTGTGTTTTGTTTTGTTTTGGGCAAGGCAATCAGGGTCACACAGGTGACCAGGGTCACACAGCTAGTAAGTGTCAAGTGTCTGAGGCTGGATTAGGATTCTGTTTTGAAACAAGACATGGACATGACATAATGGAATGAACAATGAATTTTGAGTAGGTGAACCCAGTTTTCCATTAATTCTACCAGCTTCTTGACTGATCATAATCTGTCTCGAAAACAATCACATTCATGTCAGGTAAGTATAAAAATGAGGCATTCCTTTCAGAGAGGTTTCTGGCTTTTCCTTTGCCAACTATAGGTTTGAGAAATATAGTTCTTTTACCTACTACCTATGTGACCTTTTTACCACTAAGAGGGGTAATTTCTTGAGTTCTTTCCAGTTTCTGAAAATTTGTTGAAAGGTATGTAGCATAGATGTGACAGAAAGGCCTACCAGGGTTCATCAAACACAAAAAAATTGCTGCCTAACTTTGTTGAATGACCTGAGAGTAAATTAATTCATTTTATAGAATGCTAAATCAGTAGAAAGAGGATGTGAGTTCAAATTTCGGTTCTGCTATTCACTACCTCTATGACCTTAGAAAAAGCACTTAAGTTTTCTGAGCCTCAGTTTCCTTATCTAGAAAATAAAGATATTGGACTAGGTGACCTCTAAGGTTCCTTCCAACTCCAGATCCACTGTCCGTTTCTTCCTTTTGGCTATGGTCCCTTTTCTGAGCTTTGATATTTCTCAGATGTGGTTCTTTCCTCTTTCACTGACAAAACCTTCTCTGTCTTCTATGTATGATAAGTATTCATGGTTCTGTTCTTAACTATGGAGGTAGTGTCCAAATCTCTAACCTAAGCCTTTTCTTCTTCTTTATTTATTTCTCTTTCAGTGATCTTATTAGTTGCTATCAGTTCATTCCTATCATCTCTAGGCCAATGGCTCCCAAATTTGCATTTCCCTCCCCCATATCTTCTGAGTTTCATCTTTCCAATTACCTACTTAAAATCTTTCCTTGGATGCCCCTCAGATATCTCATACTTAATATGTCTAAAACAGACTTACTATCTTCCCTCTTCCAACCCAGCTATTCCTCTTAACTTCCCTTTTTCTTTTTAGTGCAGCACCGTTCTTCTGGTTACCCAGTTTTGCAACGCAAAAGTTTTCCTCAACTCTTCCCTCCCCGCATCTAATCATTGCCAAACCTTGCCAATTCTATTTCCACAGTGTCTCTCACATATCTTCCCTTCTCTGCGGTCATATGATCACTACCCTAGTTTATGCCCTCATCACCCCTCACATTGACTGTTATAATAGTATCTAATTAATCTTACTGTCTCGTATCCATAAAATTGACAAAGAAGACAAAAAATAAAAATAGTCAATATTACAAGAGGCATGTAAAGAAAGGGACACATACACCATTGGTGGAGCTGTGAATAGGTCCAACCATTCTGAAAGATAATTTTGAATTAACACCAAAAACTAAGATGCCAAAATGTCCATACTGTTAGATCCAGAGACCTTACTGTGAGAAATATAACCCAAGGAAGCCCCAAGAAAGTCTAAGACAAAAAGAGCAGATCAAAGTGTATACCCATTTTTGCATATAGCTGAGGTGAAATGAAGATGTACATCATGGAAGTTAAGAAACAAATTAAAGAATGAATGGAAAAGCATTTATTAAACACTCCATAGACTGTGCTCCAGTCCAGCCCCAGCTTCTCATAAAAATACCAATGGAAACAGTTAATAGCAGAATTAATAAAAGTCAGAAAGCTGCAAGGAACAATAGAAATAGGAAAACATGTTGCATTAAAGAATATAAGGAATGTTAATGAAAAGTGAGGGATTTGGGGGATAAATCAATGAAAAGAAACCTCAGGATTATTGGGGTCCTGGAAAATATTGGACAAGAAAACAATCTGCTCACTATTTCAGGAAATGTTATAAGAGAACTCCCCAGAAATATTAAAAACAAGTAACATCCTACAAATAGAGTTATTGGAATGCCAGAAAGAAGAAACTCAAAATTCAACTCACTCGGGCACGTCATCAACATTAATATCAGAGCTGCAACAAGGGAAAAAATAATCTTTCAAGCTTCTAGAAGGAAGAAAGACATCACCCACACACACAAAAAATTAGTTTGGAGTCTCCTAAGACTTTACTACAAAATTCAAAAATTATTAAATTATGTAGAATATGACATGATAAAATTTTGAAACATGAGCCTTGGTCCTGGAATCAGTTTTGCTTAGGAATCTAAGGATTCTGTTTTAAAACAAGATATGGACATGATATAGTGAAAAGAATGGTGGATTTTGAGTAGGTGAGCCTAGTTTTTCCATTAATTCTACCAGCTTCTTGGCTTATTCCTCGTAATCTGTCTTGAATACAATCACATTCATGTCAGGTAAGAATAAAAATGGGGCATTCTTTTCAGAGAGATTTCTGGCTTTTCCTTTGCAAACTACAGACTTAAGAAACACAGTTCTTTTACCTACTGCCTATGTGACCTCGGGTCTTACCATCTTACCACTAAGAGTGGTAATTTCTTAATAGGAAAGATGAGGCACCTGAGGGATACCCTTAGAATTCCTTTCCAGTTTCTGAAAAGTCGATGACCCTGCAATAAGGGTAGGTGTTACCTGTCACTAATTAAGCTTTCAAGTGAAGCTTTTTCTTCCTGCAGTCATGAAGTTGAGAAGATGCTATTTGCTTTGGAAAGTTTCAGAATGTTTGATTCCCATGGGGCCTAGATCATGGATACAAGGATTATCAGAACTTGGAAAGAAGGTGCACTCCATGGAAAGGGTACAGAAATAAGGGAAATGTGGCTGCTGGAGCTGTGAGAGTGCATAAATGGACAGATAATGGGGATCAGCTTCTGAGGAATTAGGAGATTCCTGAATTGCCACAAATAGAGAGATCCTTACTAGAATACAACTGCCAGAGCGGGCAGAGACTGAGAGGCAAGCTGCAAAGGTAGTAGGGAGATGGAGGGGAAGGGCTTCCATTCCCAGCAGAATGGAATGGAGCCAAACCTAGATGATCAATCAGATTCCAGCCTGCTCCAAGAAATGAAGCCATCTCTAAGCTGCCTACTGAAAAGTGTGGACTTACTGACAGTTTTCTCACCCTATCTGTCCATGTAAAGTGGGGGAGATTTTCCCATGCATTTGTAGGTTTTTCTCTAGGAGATTTCTATCCCAACCCCTCTATTTGGAACAATGCAAGAGATTGTACCCATTTGTGTATGTATGAAACAGAATGACTTTTGCACTGTTTGAACTATCTTAGGAAGATTCTGAAGATCACCTGATAGCATAAGGTACCAGACCCTGAGGTCCTTATTTGAACTAAACTGCCAACCATTCAAACTCTGCTTCAGAGAGTGCAACTCTGATGGGCTGGCCACATTGTTCGAATGCAAAACGTTGGCTTGCCAAAAAGACTATATTGTGGAGAACTCACACAGGGCAAGTGTTCACATGGTAGTCAGAAGAAGCGATACAAGGACACTCTCAAGTTCTTTCTCAAGAACTTTGGAATTGTGTGACGTGGGAGATATTGGCACAGGACCACTCAGCATGGTGTTCCCACATCAGAGAAGGTGCTGTGCTCTATGAGCAAAGCAGAATTGAAACAGCTCAAAGGAAACACAGAAAGAGCAAGTTTGGAGTATCCACCTCAAATGTTCACATGGACTATTTGTGCCCGACCTGTGGCAGAGCATTCCGAACTCATATAGGCCTGATCAGCCACAGTGGGGCACGTTGAATCTTGACTCAAGCATAGTGATGTCATATTGGTCCTCTTTGAGAATGAAGGACAACAACTAATACTTGATTCATTTGTTATTTACATTACCTTTATTTCTAAATTAGTTTGTTTTATTCCCTGTTGGAGCCTTTTGCATGATGAGTTTATAAAAAGTGTCAGAACTGGATAGGGGCTTGGGATGTGTTTTACATAATTACTTACTGAAAACAAACTCACTGGAATGTGTGAAAAGTAGCCAGATACTCCACAGCCCAAGTTCTTTGACATTTCAGGGGCTCAGTGTCATAATCCTATGAAAGTAAGAGCGCATTAAAAAAATTAATGGAAAGAAAAATGAAGCTTCAAAAATACCTGACCTGGAAGAATACACAAGAGAGTTAAATCTTTATAACAATAGATTCTTTTCAACTGTGGTTAACTAGTTTTTATCTTAAAGTAATCACCATACAATGATGATAAAAATAACTCTAGTTTTGTATTGGCTAATCATTGAATGACACAGGTTTAGAAAGACAAAAAGAAAGAAGAATGCATAATTAAAGGGAATTGAAGATAAATAAAGACAAGGAAGAAGACAGGTGAAGGGAAGGGGCATGGAGTGATTCTAGGACAAAACTCTTTATTAAAAGGCAGGGAAATTTTTAGATAGAGGTAATAGAAACTTAACTAAATTTCTCAGTTATATTTAATGTCCTTTTAAATTTAGCAAAGGAACAGAAATATTTAAATAAGAAAATGTGTTTCATTTTGACAAACCAAATCTGTTCCTTAGCTTAAGCTCTTTACCATGCCTGGAATAGATACCCTAATCTTAAATGATCATGCATTCTCAGACAAGATCAATATGTTAGATTATTGTGCTTTACTATACATATTTGTTTCCAGGGAGGGCATAGGGTTAGTAGATAGTGATAGATATGTAGGAAAAAGCATCAATACAAAGGTTTTTTCATTCATTCATTTACTCACTCAAGCATTCATTCATTCATTCATTCATTCTTGGCTCCAGGTCCAGCACTCTATACTCTATCACTTAGTTGCTCTTCTTGAGACAAATTTTATAAAAAGAAGTTCAGTTTCTTCTACAATCATATTTATTTTTATTTGCATATTCAAATGTTTGTGTTTGTTGATGGTTAAAATACACAATATAACAGGAAAATTTAAACAAATTATCATACATTGACTTTCACAGTTGTGCAAATACTGTATTTGCTCAGTAAACTACAAATTCCTTTAGACAAGGGACTATTTCATTTTTATCTTTGTGCCTCCAGAATCTTTCATAGAGCCTTATACACACAGGGAGCCTAATAAATATTTGATAAATTGAAATTTAATCATTATAACATTTCACATTTATATAGGATCTTCTGGTTTCCTTTCTCCACAACAACCTTATAGTACATCTTACAAGTAGTATGTAGTACAAGAGTTATTATCTCTATTTTATAGATGAGGAAAAGGTTAAGTGGTAAAGAGAGTAAGTTAACCTTAGAGAATGTAATGATTTGCTCATGGTTACCCCACTAGTCAGTAGCAGAACCCAGCTACTATCCCATGTGAAGAGACTGAACTCCTTCCAAAAAATGAAAAATAATTATGGAATGGATTAAATGAAAATCCAAAAAATATACTGTCTATAAGAAATATATCAAACCTGTGCAAATGTGCAGAGATTTAGATAGAGAGGATGTGCTGAAATTTATCATGTTAGAGTTAAATCAAGAAAGTCTGGAGCTTCAGTGATGATATCTAACTCAAATTCAAACCAGGAGCCATTAAGAGAGATAAATAAGGAAATTATATCATGCTTAAATGCACCATTAGTAATGACAGCTTATCGATTTTAAATATGTATGTACCAAATTATAAAGCAATTGACTATGTAAAGAGAAAGTTCACAATTGCATAAGAGATAGATAGTACAGTTTTGAAATCTATTAATTCTCTATCAGTATATGAGAAATTTTTAAAAAGACAAATAAAAAGTTGAGCGTTTAAGAAGCTAAATGTAACGGATATGTGAAAAGAACTTACTGGAAAAAGTAGGAAATGTACTTTTGATTTCTAAATACGCATGGAACTTTCACAAAAATAGATAATGTTTTAGGTCATAAAGAATCTTAAGGATTAAAAGGCTGCAATTTTAAATACTACATTTAATCACCACAACAGTAAAATTAGATGTTAACAATGATAAAATTTATTCATTTGTTTTTTTTTGCATATGCTTATATATGTACATATTGTCTCTCTCAATAGAATGCAAGCTCTTTGAGAGAAGGGATCACTTTATCTTTTTTCCCTTTGTATTCCCAGCACAAAGTATAATTCTTCTCACATTAATATGTGCTTAAAAATGCTTGTTGATTGATTTATCGAAATGATGGAAAGCTACAAGCCTACTTAAAAATTTTAAAAACAAATTATTGAATAATATCTGGGTTAAAGGAGTCTAAAAAAACCTTATAATCAAATAATAGTAATATTAATAATAGTGATATAGCTAGTACTTATGTAGTACTTTAAGGTTTGCAAAATGCAAATATCTCTTTTTGCATATATCATGATGTATAATGATATAGTCCATCTCTGTCTGTCTGTCTATCTCTATTATATATAATGATAATGGAAGTATAAATGTTTTAAAATTTGTGGGGTGCTACCAGAGGAGTACCCAGATGCAAATTTATAGCACTTAATAAAGATAACAAGAGAAAAAGACAAATTTGATGAGTTGACTGTTCATATAAAGAAATAAATGAAAAAAATCAAATGTTAGAGGAAAGGGGGAAAAGATTATTATGATCAGAGGTAAGAAAAATTATTATATCAAAACTTTTCAAAATTCTAATAACCAGATAAATCCAAATGAAAGCAATTTGGACTCATGGAGTTAGCAAGGCTGATTAAAAATTATAAGACTGAATGATTGTGGGTCTATGGGAAAATAGGTGTGCTATTGCATTGTTGGTAGAGCTGTGAATTGATGAGTTCATTTTAAAGAATGATAGCCAGTGAACAATAAGAATTATGACATTGTTCATAATTTTTCACCTATGATCCTACTTTTAGAATGTTAATAAAAGAAAAATGATATATCTGTATATGATATTCATATGTTTTATTTGAATAGTAAGCAAAACTGGTGGTTAAAAATAACTTGTATCTCTAGTGATTAGGGAATGGTTGAATAAATTGTACAATATTAAAGAAATGAAATATTGTTGTGCTATAAAATCACAGATTTCAAGTATAGGGAAACAAAACTCACAAAATAATAAAATAGCAGAATAGCAGAAAAGCATATTCATTGCCTTCACCTGCCAAGTACAGTAGCAACAAAACATTTTAAGTACCACAATAAAAAAATCAGAAGTCACACAAAAATAGTAGATTTCAAGAAGTTTAAAGAAAAGATAAATGTGATTTCATGATGAGAAACCAAAAAAGGGAACATTGTTCATGAGGAATGGCAAAGAATTCCTGACTAATTATTAAGAACTTCTATATAAAAAGATATTTATCTAATGATATTGGTACAGAAGAATAGTGTAAAAAATGATAAAGCTAAGGTGGTTGGCAGCAGAAATGACTTTTTAAAAAGTGTTTGCAAGTAAGAACAAGGAAGTGATATGGCCACTGAATAAGGCATGTGGCATAATGTTAATTAGTGACTGAGAGAAAGCAGAACTCATAAAAATAATAGAGGACACTTATAGCTAGAAAGTATCTGAGCCAGGATTTCCCAATACATAGTCAAATGGTCTGTTTATTAAAACTAATCATAAATCGACTTATCTTTGTTCCCATCTTCAGTAAAACATAATAGTCTTCAAGACAGCTAAAGAGGAATTTACAAAATATTATTTGATTAGATAACTGAAAGAAATCATTATTTCTCTCATGTTAATAATCAATTACTACAGGGGAGATTCAGGATTTTTTCCCTTCCTATTTTTTCACTCTCTACTGAGTCAAATTAGAATCTGAAGAATAGGGCTGAAAACGAGATTGGATTTAGCGTTTTCCTCCATCTTGTTCAGACCTCATCCAACTGGGAAAGTTTAGATCTGATCAAAAGGAATTTTAGTCTAGGTGAATTCCAACCCATTGTGTTCTAGTTAGATGCATCTGAGTGATTAGAATCAGGTCCCCCCAGCCCCTCATTAGAATAAGTCCACCTTTCATTATATTATTCATTCTTCTCATTAATTATTAGCCAATCAGAGTTGATTGCTATCTGTTGGGAACACCCACTCCTCCAAGGGCATATAAGTATCAATAGGCCACCATGATCCATTTTTGGTTTGCAAGAAATGGCCAAATGATGATCCTTTTATTCATTGTTTGCTAGCCATAATTAATAAAATGATTAATTATCCAGAAATTATGTCTCTTGAACTTTTTGTATGTCACATAGCTCTTTTTTTATATATTCATTCCCTTTTGTGTACTTTCTTCTCTGATTAGAAGGTCAGTTCCTTGAAGGCTTCTTTTTTTTATATATTCTTTTTTTTTTATATATTCATTCCCTTTTGTGTACTTTCTTCTCTGATTAGAAGGTCAGTTCCTTGAAGGCAGGGACTATCTTTTTGCTTGTATTTGTATTCCCGAGGTTGCAGCACCCGTCATGTTGTTAGCATTTAAATAAAGTTTGTTGACTGAACTTGTCCAAAGTCACATTGATAACAACATAATTTGACAGTGTATAAGTCCTACTCAGCTGGAAGAGCTTTGAGTATGTTGCCAAGTTCTGGACTGAGGGCAGAGAGGCTCATTACCAGAGGTATGGATATCAGGTGATGATTTAAGATTTGGAGTTGGATGGGTGCTACGGCAATTAGTGAAGATTCTTTATTTCTGTTAAGAGGAGTTATGACCTGCATCAATGAGCAAAGTATCCAACTGAAGAAAGTTTCCAGAATTTTAAATTATTAATACCGTTGGCTCTTTCAGATACATTGTTTAATGTTCACAACCAACTGATAAACTAGGTAATGCAAGCACTGGTATTCTCAAATAAGGAAACTAAAGCCAGCCCTCTAGCCCAGTGTTACAAAGCAAGTAAGTGACAGAGCCAGGCCTTATTCCTATCTTCTTCCAAGTCCAAATTTAGTACTTTTCCCACTGCATTATGGTATCACCAGATGAGGAATCTGAACTCGGGAGAAGTATATAAATTATTCCTTAGCAATAGGAAAAGAAGCAAAATTCACCTTGATTTCTAGTTACCATGATGCCCTATGAAATATATGTGAATTAGTAGCTAGATTGAAGAATTTGGTTGTTTTTGTCAGAACCAAGATTTGTACTAATGTCTCCTGCCTCCATATTCAGCACCTTTTTTTTTTAACTACCTTTGGCAGACAGTGTGGTATCATGGAAAGAGGGCTGGGCTTGGAATCGGGTAAGACCTGGGTTCAAATCCTAGCTCTGATGCTTCTCTGAGTCTCAGTTTCCTCGTCTGTATACTGGGAATAACATTTGGCCTACCTAGATACTAAATAATCCTTTTAACTGATCTTTCACTGTGGCTCTAAAGCCACTTAACTCCTGTCATTGTGGTGGCCCACCCCAGGCTTCTTGCTCCTCCTTAATCCCATCCTAATTTTCTTACAGTCTTTTTCTGTATATAAGTACCAATCTTATTCCCATTAAATTGTGTAGATTCCTAGAATCTTGCCTACATTTATTGGTGATACAATAAACCTTGTCTCTTAACTGAAAGAAGTGGTTGAATTCTTTTGAGGCAGACCCACCCTGTACCCTTGCATTTCAGGGTTCCTAGCACTGATAGACTGCATCCTCTTAACATTGTTGAGAGGAAAACACTTTGAAAAACGTTCAAGTACTATAAACACAAGTTGTTATACCAAGAATATTTGTAGTATATGTTGTGAAAATGTGAAAAATGATTATTAATAACCAATATCTTGGGGAGGTTCAGAGCTCTTCTCCCCACCCCTTCTTCCAAAGTCCTGACTTTAAGTTCAGTTTTTATTCAGAAGGACATTACTGACAATGAGATTGTATTGACTCTCCTCATCCTGGTTAGATCCCACCCAGTCTTGCAAGAAATTTAATCTAAAAATGGAGAAGCCCATTGTGTTCTACTTAAGCTTGGGTGGAGACAGATTCTTCTGTCTAGATCTGGAATGGGGAACCTGATCCTTTTATTAAGGAGATGAAGTTTAGATTCAATCAAAGGGCCACATTTGAGGACCTAGAGGGCCACATGTGGCCTAGAGACTGCAGGTTCCCCACCCCTGGTCTAGACAGCCCAAGGCTGGGAGTGGTCTGGTATAGCTGGGAATGGTCTGGTATGGAGATATTTTCTCTGTCCAGGGGTGAAATGATGATAGAGTGACATCAACCCCTGTTGAAAGAGTATATAAATTGTGCAGCCTAACATCAAAGTGAGCTCAGTTACTGACTGCATCACCCATGCAAGCATGTCCTCCCACTTTGAAGGAAATAAACAAGCATACAGCCTAATTCTGTTTGTCTTTCTTCGACCAGATTCTGGAGTTTGACAATGTGAAACTGATGACAGTTTGATATGTTATATGAAAAAGAGTGGAAAAAGTCAACGATGTGATCAATCCAAAGAATTTATTGAGCATATTAATTTAATAAGCATTTATGTTTCAGGAAATAGATGAAACAGTTCCTGCCCACAGGAAATTTACATTCTACAGGAAAGAAGAGCTTATCTGCACCTGAATGACAAGCTGATTTTCAAAATTATTTCAAAATTTGGCTAGCCATCTGCTTTACACCTTGAAAACACCTTCAGTGGTACAGGATCTGAAGTGGCTGATGTGACAATTTTTTATCGCCTCTTCAAACAATATTATTTTATTGGTTTGTATATGGGAATGTGGTATGGAAGACAAAAAAAACTAAGATTGGAATCAGGAAACCCAGGCAAGAATTCGGGGTTGGGCTGGTACTTACTAGCTGTGTGACCTAATGGCAAGTCAGGAGCCTCAGCTCTCTTCTTTGTAAATGAGATTTGGAATGTTTGCTTTACCTACCTCCCAGGTTGTTGTAAGGAAAGCCTTTTGTTAATGTGAATGCATTGTGTTGTGAATTATTATTATTCTGTTGCTTCAGAAAATGTTGCTAGGACCTAGAAAATATCATTCTGGCCTCCCCCTGCCCCCAATCAGAAAATAAGTATTTAGAGTTTGAAAGGTCATAGTGCTGGCCTCAGTTTAAAAAAAAAAAAAGAGAACCATAGTTTGTTCTTTCCTGGAAGTTGTTATCATTTGGTGTTAGCCTTTGGCTCAAGCAAAAAATCCATACCCATTTGAAATAACATTATTTGAAATGCAAGCTGTTTGCATACAATAAATTTCTCAACATAGAAGAGATATTATTATGGAGTCTTTATTATAAACTGCAGGGTGTGACCTACAGTAAAAGGCATATTTTTCCTTGTCTTATTTTATACCATAATCAGTAGATTTAAGTCACAGAGTGAATCCTGAATATCAATCTGGTTAGCATGGCTCTGCTTAATTCACTAACAAAATAAAATATATGTGCATTTGGCAGTTGAAATGAGAAATAATGAGGCACTTAGAGGAATTAGATTTCTACATTATAATGTAATAAGATTTTAATGACACAAGAAACATATACCATTCATACATTTTGGTGTTTGAGAAACCACGCAATACTAAAATCCATGCCATTTTCTTCCTCCCCCGATGATTTTTGGTTGCCAGAAAGTGTTCATGTGATTTATGTCTTGATGTAATAATGTTGTCCTATTGGGACAAAATCTATTATGACATTATATATGGCTTTTATTAATTCTATTCTATTGGATAATTGGAGACCTCCTGTGTTTTTTAAAATGATAGAGGAGAGACCTCAGCTCATTTTACATTTTTTAATTTCATGCTTGTCTTCTGCAAAATCTTTTCCATAAATTTAAATTCAACAAAACACGGATGCAGCACCAGAGAGGAGAGATCAATAAATTGGTTAGAATTTCATCCCGAATTCAGAGGAATTGAAATTTATTTTTCATTTCCATGATTATGTCCCACCGATGTAAAGTTTGGTGGAAGAGAGCAACCCTTAAGTAACTATTATATAATCAAGAATATAAAATGTGTCTGAAATTTCAAACTCATAGATAACCAAGATATAACTAATATAAATTATTTAGACAAGATAGCCAATGTTAAAATCAGATTTGCAAAATTCATTAAGATCATTTGTAATTTAAAAATAAAAAACCTTCAGAAAAGTAAGTTAAAGAGAGGCAGAAGGACAGGAATACAAGATTCAGAAATGTTAACAAATTCAATTTGCTGCCTGCTGTTTTTTGTGTGCAATGTTATTATTCATAGTGCCATGCATGCACTAGGTGTTTAATAAATGTTGAAGTGAACTGCATTGAATTAGTTTGTGAAAGCCTTCAGCTTGTTAGGTTAGATTCAAATGTTTCCCTTAATCTCCCGGTGACATATTGTACTTAGCTGAATTTACCACTTCAGATAGACATTTACTTGGAGAATATTAACCATTCCCAGAAATATGCATCTTTTTTAGACTTTTACAAAAATTTCCCATCCTACAGTAACAAAGAAGGAAACCAATTACAGAAAACCGTTAAATTAACAATTATGGTCTAACAAAAACAAGAGGACTCTAATTCCTCCCTCATTTGTGAACACACAATTCATAGGCCTCGATTCAGATAAGAGAGTTGGGGGGAGGGCAGTGCTTTTATTCTCTAATTTGCAATTTAAAAGTTTTCTATGTATGCAGCACTAGGTCAAAGGGAAACAGAGTACACCTGCTTCATTGCATAGGAAGAACCAATGCACAGTTAAGTACTCCAAAGTGAAAATAGACTGCTGGTTAATCTGCTTGCCGCACATCTCTCCCCATTCTAGTCCATCCAAGCAATGTTCCTGAAGTACAACTCTGACCATGTCACCTGTCTATTCAATAAAATTCAGTGGCTCCCCATCACCTCCAGGATCAAATATAAAATCCTCTGTCTGCCATTCAAAGCCCTTCCTGACCTTTCCTCTCTCTTCCATACAGTGATGCTGGCTTTCTTGCTCTTCCTTGCACAAGATACTCCATCTCCTGACTTGAGGCATTTTCATGGGCTATCCTCTATGCTTGAAATTCTCTTTCTCCTCATCTTTGCTTCCTGGCTTTTCTGGCTTCCTTCAAGTCCCAAGTAAAACTGGACTTCCATAGGAAGCCTCTACTGACCCTTCCTTCTCTTGATTATCTCCAATTAATCCTGTATACATCTTGTTCATCCATAGTTGCTTGCTTGTTGTCTTCCCCCATTAAACTGTGAGCTTCCTGAGAGCAGGGACTGCTGTTTGCCTTTCTCTATATCTCTAGTTCTTAGCAGAGTGCCTGGCACAAGAAGGCACTGGATAAATATTTATCAACTCACTGTCTGAGTATCGGCACAGAAGAGTGCATGGGGTTTGGGGAAGTAACAGGAAACTGGCATTCTGGACCAGTTGTTCCCTGGGCAGTTAGCACAAGCAAGACAATGGGTATAGATCAGGCAGTCCCAGGTAGGAGTCCAAGAGACACACAAGCATTGAAAGAGAAGGGAAAGCAGAGGTCAAGTCAGGAGTCAAAAGTCAGGAAGAGACAGGAGTTGGGAAATGGTGAAAGAGTAATTTGGAAGCTAAGGAGGCAGTGATAAACCAGGAAGGGGCAGGTCCTGAATAGTGGGTCAGGGCCCCAAATAAGCAGCCTCAGCTGCAGTGGGGGGCAGAGGGTTGAGCAAGGTTGCTTCTGACTTGATCACAAAGTTTCTCATACATATATGTTGAGGTATAAGTCAAGCCAAAGTGGGATTAATCAAGGCTACGGGTGCAAAATTGCACATTAGAAAAATTATGTGTGCAGGTGATACACAGTTTTCATGTCTTCAAAATTTTTGGATGAAATCTGATTTATTTTATTGGATTAGGAAACTCTCAGTGAAGAGTCTTAGTGTAGGGTTTGGCTGCACCATGGATAGAATATTAATTTTACAGCCTCAGTTTTCTCATCTGTAAAATATAATAGCACCCACCTGCATAGGGTTGTCATAAGGTAACATATGCACAGTCCTTCTCAAATCTTAAAGCACCATATAAATGATAACTATTCCTGGTGCATATTGGCACCTGCTTTGCGATTTATAGTCTTAAAGAGTTGCCTGGGCACACCAAGGGATTAAATGACTTAGAGGAAAGTCACATAGCCAATATGTCTCCGAGTCCGAGCCAGCTCTATATCCACTAAGCCACCCTGCCTCACATATGTTTATATACAGAAACACTATCTGTCTGTCTGTCTAATCATCTATCCATACACATCTCTCTCTCTCTCTCTCTCTCTCTCTCTCTCTCTCTCTCTGTATATATATATATATATATATATATATATATATATATATATATATATATATATATATATATATATACTGCTGTATATATGTTTATATTTAATGTTATTGTTCAGTAATGTTTGCCTCAGTTTCCTCATCTGTAGAATGAACTGGAAAAGAAAATGGCAAACCACTCCAGTGTCTTTGCCAAGAAAACTCCAAATAGGGTCATGGAGAGTGTACTGCAGAGAGAAATGTGTGTGTGTGTGTATGTGTGTCTATATTTATATAACATACACACAGATATAGACATGTATACATATATGTATGTATACACATATATATGTTTATATTTTATTGTTGTTGTTCAGTCATGTCTGACTCATCATGACCCCCTTTGGGGTTTTCTTGGCAAAGATACTGGAGTGGTTTGCCATTTCTTTCTCCAGCTCATTTTACAGATGAAGAGCCTGAAGTAAACAGGGTTAAGTGACTTGCCTAGGGTCATAAAGCTAGTAAGTATCTGAGGCTGTATTTGAACTCAGGTCATTTTTACTCCAGGCCTGGCACTCTTTCTGTTGTGCCATCTAGCTACCCTATGTTTCATACACACATTCACATATGTGTGTATATATATATATATATATATATACACACACACACACACATATACATATATATGTATATGTAGCTATGTGTACAAGTATATGTATATATATGTACACACATCTTTATCTACATGTCTATATTTATCTCTCTCTTTACATATATGTACGTAGATAGGGACTGGACCTGTCACTTCATTTTTTAAGGAGCTCCCAGCTAAGGAACCTCACTCTAGCAACATAGATGGACACTTTGCAACAGAGCATTAAGAGGTTAAGTGACTTGCTTAGGTTCACACAACCAGGAAATAGGACTGAAACTCAAATATTCTTGGCTTTGAGGTCAGTTCTGGGGACCCCTTTCTGGGGACCCAATCTGTGAGGGCAAGAGCCGGGAGGGGTGGAGTGACCTCAGAAGATGTGGTAAGAACAGTTGATAAAAATCATTCTTGAAATCCTGGGTTTCATTCTTCTACAAACACACATGGAGTCTTTTGGAAGGGGAAGTATAAACTTGGAGTACAAGCATAGTGAGACAATGAAGAAAAGGTGTGTGACAAAGGGTTAACTAGTGCCTCCTGCATTAGACGTCCTTTTATGAAGTTCCCTTTATGTATAGCGTTCATCTGGCCCCTGTGGCTTGGAACTGGCCATTCCTGGAATGTTTTCCCTTCTAACCTCTACCTCAAAGATCTTTATTCTAAGACGCAGTTCAAGTAACACCTTTCCTTATTCCCCCTCAAGTGCTAGTACTCCCCCTTCAACATCCTTGTATTAAACTACTTTGTATTTATTTTGCATTTGTTCTGTATACATTTATATAATGTATCTGTTATGTACCCTCAGAGAAAGTTAGATCCCTGAATGCAGTGTATATGTCTTTATATCTCTAGCACCCAGCGCAATACCTGGCACATGGTCAATGTTTAATAAATGCTTATTAATTGATTTCTTGGTTTTGTTAGTACTCCCCATGAATCCCACCATGGAGAGGCAGATTGTCCTGTCCATACGGAAAACAGCAAGATGATGCAGCAAGGAGAAAACGTGTATCATCCCTGTGGTCAGTCTCTTATTGTCCTGAGGCACGGGACCCTATTGTCCTTATCATTATCTCATGATGAAGGGCTATAAATACACTTAGTGACCAGAACGTTATCTAGTCCATTCTCAAATCCAGTGAGAGCCTTTGTCCCTCTGACCTTCCTGCGGCAGGCTTCCTTATGTGCCATTTCGAATAGCCTTTCGTTTTTTATCGGTTCAAAATGGGTTCTAACGCAAGTTTTGTGGTTTAAAATCACTCATGCTTCTTAAAATGTCAGACTTAGGCTATGTGCCATTTATCTCTAGAGGAAAATAGCCTGGTCTGTTCCCAGATAAGAGAGACTTCAGGCTGTAACCATTTTTTTAGGAATGGAAATTCTGGGGTCAATAAGTCACTCAGGTTGATCCCTTACATAAGATAGATAATAGAAGGTGGTCCTGTTCTCAGAAACAACCCAAACCTTTCAGTAAGGACCCATGCCCCTCTCTCTCCACCCTAACATGGAGGTTTCTCTGCCACCTTTGTCCTGGGAGCCATAACAAACTTTTTAATGAAAGGAAGGAATTGATTTCTGGTTTGGTAGATTTGCCCAGTGTCTCTCCTCCCCCCAGATTCCTCCCCCTTTTTAAGTCTTTTTACTCTAATTTATTATACTTTCTGAAATTTCACCAGAAATATGTTTGGCTTAGTGATTCACAGACCTGAACCCCTTGACATGAGGTCCTGTATGGCATAAAAGGCCAAGATTTTTTTTTTCTGGGTAGGGAGAGGATGGGATTTCCCTGCTTTGGGCTCAGTGACTTCACCTAGAAATCATGAAGCAATCTGCTATTGTTACACCACAATCGCCTCTATATCACCACACTATCCCTACCTTACTTAAGGTAGGTTTACTACACAGACAACATAAAGGAGAATAGAGGGTGAAAAAAATCTACCAATGGCCTGCTATACCTCATGAATACTCCCCAACCCAAATCCACAAGATTCTGGTGAGCACCTCAGGAATAGCCAGCCTGCTTGTAGATTATAATTTCTCACAGGCAGCAGATCCTCAGAGGAAAATGTACTCACCAAAGCTGTTGATGGATTGTCTCCTGGTCTCCAGCTGTCACCACTGGCCATCCCGTCTCAGATTCTAGTGGTCCTTTGATAGATTTACATATTTACATTGAATTAGAAAATTTCGCCATTAAGTCCACATGGTTGCAGTCTTCATTAAGGAAGAGATAGCTTAATACTTTGTACCTGAGTGACATATCACAAGAAGTTATCAGGTGTTAATATAAATCAAGTGTTGTCAAAAGTGTCAACTGAAAAATCAGAGGGTCCAAGCCTACAAAGAATGGGTTTTAAGTATTGAAAAATCATAGGGTTAGAATCAGAGGAGACCACAGACAGAGCCTCCTCAAGGAGAGAATACCTAAAAAAAAAAGATGGAAAGGAGAGAATTCAGAAGAGAAATTCAATCAAGTCAAAGAAAGTAATCTCTTGCTTTCTAAACTTTTTATTGTGGTGTCACCTCTTACTTGGAGAAGATATGGACTGGACTTCTGACATTAGTGATACAGGGAACTCCCTAACAAGGGGAGAGAGCACTCTAGAGCAGAAGTGTTATTGTTCATCCTTTGTTCTAGAAGAGGACCAATGACATAAGGAGGGTGATGTCTTGACTGGCAAATGAATTGGATTTAAGTGAGGCAGGGCTGTGCAAAGTTACCTGCCTCACTCTCTGCTCCAGAATCATCAGAGTCAAAGTGGCAGGACATAGGTCAAGACAACTGGCGATGGCCCCGAATGCAGTGGGAGACCTTGAGCTTTTCAGTAGCAGTATTAAACACAAGCCCAGTGGGCCACATGTGGACCACAACACTCCTGAGGGGTCCAAACCACATAAAATATAATTGGAAATATTTAACAAAATAAATAAAATACAATAAAACATAGATAATATTACATTTTAAATCATTAATATGTAACCCACAGGGATCCTTATGTACAATCTAATGGCCCCCATTTCTATTTGAGTTTGATATCACTGCTCTAGTGCAATGAGAGGTTGAATAACTTGCCCTGGGTTACACAGCTGGAATGTCAATAAGTGAATCAATAAACATTTATTAAGTGCTTACTGTGTGCCAGGAACTGTATGAGAGATGAGTCTCAAATCTAGGTCTTTCTGTCCCTGAGGTCAGCTCTACTTTGCTACAGCTGCCTGTTAGTAATCCTTGGGTTGATTATGTCTTTTTACTGTATGATCTTCTTCTAGATGCAGCTTTTCTCCACCAAACTTGTGATTCTAATCCTGTGATCTTTTAATGTCTGAGATTCATCTTTTTGGGACTTGGATTTCCTACTATCTCTGCTCACATTTTTGACATTTGATTAATATTAGGTGACCCCCTGGTAGCTCCTTCTACTGCGTCACTCTGGGGGCAAGGTTTTGATATATCCTGGCAAAAACATGGCCTTTGGGGAAATTTTCTAGTTCGATACAAATATGTAAATCTATTAAAACTTAATTCTATATATTTATAGCAGTGGTTCTTAACCTTTTTAGAGTCATGGACCTTTTTGGCAGTCTGATGAAGTTAATCGAACCTACTCAGAATAAGGTTTTTTTTTTTTAAATTTATAATCAAAAGAACTACTAAATTTCAGTTAGAAGTTCATGCAAATAAAGATGTAATCTTTAATTTATTTTCCACCCCATTTCACAGACCTCCTGAAATCTCTCCATTGACTCATTATGGGTGGTTGATGGGCCCCAGGTTAAGAATTGCTGATTTAGAGTGATTTTAAGCAATAACTCTGAAGGTATAGATCTATATATTCCTGCAAAGATGATGGAATTAGATGAAATATTAGATCCTCTCTTGACACATAAGAGAGGGATGGTGAAACCCCTGACCTGGCTACAAGAAAATAAAGAAGAAATCCTTTACTCTTTGTGTGTCTTCTCCTAATACTTACCTTTGTGTATGTCTTCCCCTAATATTTACCTCTGTTTTTGACCTAATAAGAGTTGGATGCAAAATTGGCACTTGTCCCCCAAAAAAGTCAGTACGTTTTTTATTTCTCTCTCTCTCTCTCTCTCTCTCGCTCTCTCTCTCTCTCTCTCTCTCCTTCCTCTCTTTTTCCTTCCTTCTTTCCTTCTTATTTTGTTATAGAAAATTGCATTTACTCGAAATAGAATGTGAAGTATATAACAGGAAAAATGAATCATGCCAAACTTCAATTTTCTAAACTTTCAGATAATGTAGGTTGAGTCTTTGAGCTCTGTTTCCTGAGATGACTTATTGGCCTGGCACCATAAGTTAATAAGACAAGAAAAAGAGCTATGCAAGTCTATTCTTCTCTGCCAACTCCCCATCCCCAATCTCGGATGGCAACACATTGACACAATCCAGGAAAGGGGAAAAGGGTTTTAGTAACATACCCCAAAAGCAAATCTTGGAGCTTCAGGGCTAGGCAGTGCATCTTCGTACCAGATTTCTGAAGAATGGAAGCCTTGAAATTGTATCTGCTCAGGATAAGAACTTCATCTGGGAGGATCTCTGTTGTCATCATTTCCTAGCACTGAGGATCCAAAGCTTCCTGGTAGCAGCATCATGTGTTAGACACTGTTACTGGATGACTACTTGGCTCCCACATACATTTTTTTCTCTCTTATGATAGGTGGTCTGAATCCCATCTCTCTCTTGAGAATTCATGACCAGCCTTCTAGTAGGCATGCTGTAATACTCCTACCTAATGAAAATACACAATGAAGGGAGGAGAAGGAAGGAAATGAGCATTTATTAAGCCCCTACTATGGGACAGGCACTTTGCTAAGCCTATTACAACCATTATCTCATTTGTCATTATCATGTGCTCTGCTTCTAATAAGCTTTTAGATGTGGGAAGCCAAGGAAGCTTTTTTTCTCCCATTCTAGGTTGTGCCACTTACCATTTTGAGAGGCCTGCAAAGGCTAATGCTTTTTCTCTTCTCCAGCATTTAGCATAGTGATTTTCACATGGTAAGGATTTACTGTTTATGAAATCCACTGTTCCTGGCACAGAAATCTGGTGCAAAGAGGATCTTGAGAAAGCCTGGTCAGAGAACTAGAGTTTGACTCCCCTATCTCAGCTGTTTACTACCTATAGTACTGAGAAAGGCATTTCTTGGCTCTGGTTTTCCCCAATATAAAATAAGAGAATTGGGCTAAGCAACATTTTCTCATCTGTTCTGCCGCGAAGTCTATAAAACCTGTGAATCTGTATTTGACAGCCCCAAGATGCAGAAGGAAGGATTAAGTCCTTTCTCATTTAGCAGGTTGAAGTAGAAATTAAGAGATATTTGACCCTAATTACCACAATATTAAAGGACATTGGAATTTTAACAAAACTTTGAATAAAGCCTTTGACTTAGAGGCTTGTTTGAAATCATCTTTCAAACCCAGGCAAGATATCTAACTTCTCAGAGCTTCAGTTTCCTCATCAACAAAATGCAGCTTTCTATTCCTTTTACTGCTTACCTCCTGGGACTATTGTGAGGAATGAGGCTTGGCATACCTTGAAGCACTCTAACATTTAGAATTATTACCAATAATGATTATTATTTTCTCTCCTGCCCCCTAGTTCCATGTAGAGTGAGTGATGAATCAAAGGTTTTTGATGAATTGCTTTCAAATCCGGCATTCTTTCCACCCTGCCTTTGGGGCTCAGTGCTCCTCCATGAACACAGTACAGTACAGGCTCACCACCACTTGGGGTACCATTTGAGGCCAATTTGGGCCATTTATTTTTAATGTATACAATGACACAATCTCAGAGTTGAGTGAGATCAGAGGCCATCCAGGCTAACTTGTGGTGTCCCTATGAAATTCTTCTTGGGTTGGCAGCTCTCTAACTCTTTGGTCTCAAGATCCTCTTATACCTTTAAAAATCATTAAGGACCCCAGAAAGAACTTTTGTTTATGTTGGATTGCAATTACTGATATTTACTTTATTAGACATTAAAACTCCTAAGTATGATTTTGAAAATAGTTTTAACCTCATGAATCCACTAAAAATGTCTCATGGAACACCCAGGGGTCTCCAAATGACACTTGAGAACTGCTGACTTAGGTTCATTCCCTGCAATGGAAACTCAACTACTGAAGGTTGCCTTTAAAACACCGAGAGAGAGAGAGTACAAGCCACCCACTGGGAACCTGGCCAACAATTTCAGTGGTGAATGGGGGAGTGGGGTTGCTATACTAGCCATCTAGTTCAGTTACATTACAGGTTAAATAGACATTTGTGAGTTAGGCTAAATTGGGAAGTGTACTATTTATAATATTATTTCTGAGACAAAATGTTTTTCAATTTTCATCCAACTCTTGAATCGCAATCCATTTGTAAGCTGGTAGACTAATGGCCTGTACTTTCCGCCACCTTTTGTTTATTTGTTTTTTTCTTATCAAGACTTAACAAACTGTGAGCAGTCTGTCTATATCTCAGAAATGTCTATGCATGCTATGATGTAATTAACTACAGCAAAGTTGAAGTTTCTCCTCAGAGAGAATCTTTGAGGGTAAGTTGTCCTACTGTTTGAATGACCTCTCTTCTTTAGAACGTGAATCAAGTCAGGGTTCTGGACACTGTTTCTCAGGAAGTTCATTTTGCTTCTGCTTGCCAGGTACACAGGGAACAGACTAATTCAGCCTCTATCATGAACTCCCTGTAACACTTAATTTTAAGAGAGAGAGAGAGAGAGAGAGAGAGAGAGAGAGAGAGAGAGAGGAGAGACAGAGAGAGAGAGAGATGAGAGACAGAGAGAGAGAGCATGAGAGAGAGAGAGAGGAGAGACAGAGAGAGAGATGAGAGACAGAGAGAGAGAGCATGAGAGAGAGAGAGGAGAGAGAGACAGAGAGACAGAGAGAGACAGAGAGAGAGAGAGAGAGAGAGAGAGAGAGAGAGAGAGAGAGAGAGAGAGAGAGAGAGAGATCATGTTTGGGATTCACTCATGTAACTTGGATAATTGAAATGGTAAGACCTCATAGTTCACAGGTTTCGAAAGCTCTGTTTCCTTAACATAAAATAATCTTGGAGTCTGTTGCTTAGAATCTTTGGGAGAGATCACTTCTATATCATATTCCCACTAGTTTTGGGGAAGTCAGTTAATTAGCACTCACAATTTAATTTTAATGGAAATTACATATAGGAGCTCGCAAGATAAATATATTGTTAAACTCCCTTCAGGTCTGGGGTGCTTAAGAGTGCAGAATCCTTAAATCTATCAGGCTTATGTGATCACATAGGCCTACTGAATTTCCTGCCCCCAGCCTCAAATTGATGGAAATAAAATGTTTAAGCTTATAACTTTACCTTCTTACCTTTTTAATAATGTTTGCATACCTCTTAGGTTATTTGCAGAAGTTACTCTTGTCCTAGGAGCCATTAATGTTTAAATATTCTTTGGGAAAGATTTTTAAAATTGTGTATTTTGGACTTTGTGGGTATTTTAACCCATAGTGGATTTATATTGAAGCTCTGTTATTGCTGGCAAAGCCACAGACAAAAGCACCCCTATATCCCTTAGCCTTTTGGGCCCTGGGACGGATTAGCAGCAGTAAGCTGAGGTCCCCATCTATTCTGAGAATATACTGAGATAGAGAATAATTCTTGGTCTAAAAGGAGCTAAAGAGACACAGGATACATCTTCCTTTTCCTTCCCCCCTGCCCCTCCATGAATCTAGTTTCCTCCAATGTACTGGACCTTTAGCAAGTGAACTGTGGAGCTGCTGAAAAATAAGCCTCTCATAGCAAACCTGGCTTATCTATGAGCAGTCTTGGCTGTTGGCTATGACCTCGGCCCAGTTATTTTCTCTCAAACTTCTTGGCTTTTCCAGTTCTGAACACAGTCTGTTAACCACCTGCCTATACTGTTTCTTTCTCTATCTTAGTTCTTGCCGGTGACCTTCCCCCAATCTGGTCTGCTGGCTGTGTTGTGAGGTTGTGGTTTACATACCTGCTTCAGGCCACCTGACTCGGCTTCTCGCTATATCTGGCTCGTATTTCTCAGACTTTTTCCTTGCCACCAAACCAAGCATTAGCCTAGTCCTCTGTTCTAATCAAACACCACCACCATCTGCTTGCACGACCATTCTCTGTACTTGAATATTTAATTATGGCGCCTGCTGGCCTGATACCTGTGCCATGACTGGATGATGGTGTGTTCTGCTCAGATGGAAACTTGGTTTCCAATTTATTTTTTTTCACAACATCACTATCTCAGTGATTCATCAGAGCTCTTAATTGGCCCCAGCTTAGCTTTTCCAATCATATCTATTCCATAACATGAATATCCTATTTCAAATCAAGTAAAGTCCTTTCTGTCTCACCAATATGCACTACCCTTCCCATTCCCATGATTTTGTTTATGCTATTCCTTGACCCTTCTATATGTCCTCTCTGCTGATACAAATCTTCTCCACCTCATTTTCAAAATAAATTGAGATTTTTATATCATTTTGTATCAAAACTCATAACAACACTAACAAATCTGAGTAGCAACAATAAAAAGATTAACACTCTCATGCCAAAAGGAGAAGGAGGATTAATAGACATTTTTAGAACAAATGACAAACATGAAAAATCTGCAAAAATACTTTTGGAAGAAGTAAACATCACTAAATAGGCACCAGGAAAGGCTGATAACAGGTAACCCCCCTCCCTCCAGAATAGTCAAATAGAAGGCAGCTTACATCCAGATGGAATCTATGAAATGACTATAATCCAAGAGTGGAGTCAAAAATCTTTTTATGGGTACCATCTACAACTTAGGCAACCATATGTCACTAAAGAAGCTCTTTACAAATGGTTGAGTCACACAGACTTGTTAGTGGAAATGGAGAGGTTTATTGATTGATAGTGCTGATTCAGGACCAAGTCTTTGCTTCCAGAAACCATGGAAGGGTTATCCTTAAGAAACCTGGACTTAGTGATCAATGTAGCTAATGCGAGGAAATGGTGGGGACAGTGCAACACATCATTGCAGGCTGTGAAATGTTATCACCCACTGAATACTTGTGAAGACATGACTTGGTGACTAGAATTCTACACCAGAAGATTGTTATCTTTCATGGACTGATGGATGACAAATGTCCATGCTATAAATACAGGTATAAATAAATGTTTTAGAGAAGTTAACTGATAAACCCTACTAGGACTAGATTATCACAAACTGAGTGAGTGCCCATAATCATCAGCTAATAACATAGAAAATATTCATAGAAAAATTAACAACTTCTTTAAGAATATCACCATATCAAATATTCATGATCTTCACAATTAGGCCCATCTCTAGACCTAGGTATATAAGAGATCTGAGCAGGAAAGTAGTCAGGCTTCTGGAGAAGGCAAACCACTTGTAACCCTTGTGCCTGTACTAGAGATCAGTTAGGGGAGGAAGGAGCAATAATAAACCTATAGGGAGTGTCACATTCTCCTCTCCAAACCCCTACTATTGACTGTGTCTTCAAAGAGACTGGTGCAGTAACAAGTAATGCATCCAGCTGGGAGCTGGGAGAAGGCAAACTAGATACATCAAGGAAAAACAGCTTTGGGGAGCATGATTGCTTTGTGGTAGAAAGAAACATAGCTATGGACTACAGAGGCACCAACTTTGGTTCCCAGAAGAGAGTTATACCTCAGGGGGACATTATGAGGACTCCATGAAAAAAAGAAACAGCATCTAATAATACAGAGATGCAGATTTACCCTTTGGTCACAAAGCTTTCTAAGCTTAAGCTCATTTTCCCCTGGTCACTTGTGTGAAAGTGTGCTTTCAGTTTGGGGGAACGTTTTATACTAACTATTTTTATTATAACACCTTGGTAAACACCTAGTTTCAAAAACTAATTAGCTCAGGCTGGCTAATTAATCATCAACGGGGAACACATTGATGGAGGTTCAATGCCTGCAGAAAATGCCATGCCTGAGAGGAGAGATTGAGGGTAGTGAGTACCTGGACGGAAATAGCTTGGCCCCTGCTAGAGTTGGAGATGAGAGTGACAACTCCCCAGTACCTTAGCAGAGTACCTCACCACTGACTTTCTAATATCCTAATAATACTGACATTTATGCAATGACTTCAGATTCACAAAGAACTTGACATACATGTGGTAATGGTCTTTCAGTCAAAGTAAGTGTGAAAAGACTCAGTTTTTCGTAATATACAGTTTCAAATGTCATTGAAATTGATTTTGTTTATGTGTTTGTGTTGAAAACTGCTTTGGTAGAAGCCAAAGAGAAATGCTGAATAATAGAACTTATCTTAGAATAAGCAGGATATTATCTAGGGCTCTTTCCCTCAAACAATGGGATGTGTTGTTGGCTTCATTCCTCTCATTCTCTTAGCTTCTCTCAGGTCCTGGATTGAGCAAGCTTTGCTCTTGAGAAGGAGATTGCCTTCCTTTAGAGGAGGTAGTTCGTTTTCTGATGGAGAACTTGGAGTTTTAGAAAAACATGACTATTTACCACACCTTAGTACAGCATACATGAAGCCTGTTTCACCAAATATCCACTAATATAAAAAATTTAGATAAATTTCCAACAGAAAAAGGCACTCTTGAATGTGAAGAAAAAATAATAATGGCTAATAATTATATATGACTTACAAACGCTGTGCTGTGTGCTCTACAGATATTATCTCATTTGATACTCAGAACAACTCTGGGAAGTAACTGCTGTTATTGTTATCCCCATCTTACAGATAACAAAACTAGAGCTAGCTGAGGATAAATGGCTTGCCTAGGGTCAAACAGCTAGTGTCTAAGACTGGATTTGAACTCAGGTTTTCCTGACTCCAGCCCTGCCACCCAGGTGCCCCTAGTGCCCCTATGTTTCAGAGTCTATACTAGGTAACAGATGAAGGGCAAAGGTTTAGTTAGGATGAGTGGCCCAAGACAGTAGCAATGAAAACCTCAATCTTGAAGGGTGCAGCTTCTCCATTAGTAACCAAGGTTGGTCTTGACAAGCTGGTGACCCAAATCATATATAATATTTTACATGCTGCCTTTCTGTGACTTCCTTGCTTTTTCACTTTTTATCACTGATTAAATAACAAAGGAGGGGGGAAATGAAAACTGGTGGAAGGCAGAGTTGGTGAAAAATGCAGTTGTTTTTCTAGTGCCCCCTGGCATCTTGCAAGGGCTACAATTCCAAAAGGGCCTGGATCTTGCAGCCTCCTGAGGAGATAGAGGCTGGTTGGCCTGACTCCCTTTCTCTGCTTGAATGACTTGCAAAGAGCCTCTGACTTCCATTCTGTTGCTCCAGGTCATCTGTTTCATATGCCTCCTGTGGGAGAAGAAAAAATATGGTATGCACTCTAGAGAAGTTGGAAATGACTGATGACACTGTTACATTGCCTTCCTTTGGACAGCAAATTAGGTGCCATATCTTTCTTTTCTTTCTGCCTCCTTCTTACTCATCCCTGCTATAGGAAAGTCAAACTCAGCACAGCATATCCTTGTTAGTGAGCAAAGGGAAGGTGTTTCCTGGTTAAATCTGCTTTGATCTTACTGGAGAGGGTAGAAATGAGCTCATCACAAAGGGAGCTCTAAATTCAGTATTTCCCAGACAGCCTCTTTATCTGTGGCTCTCCACATGGCTGCTTTGGGGCCCTTAGTTTCATTGAAAAATGCAATTTTCCTTTATTTGGGGCCTGTATTGCCTTTTCAATATTACATGTTCTTTAATGTATAATGTTAATATAAGATTTTGTTGCTAGACCTATTGTGTTTCATGAATAAATTTATTTATAATTCAGAAACAGTATCTATCATTTTCTCATGGTTTACAGCAAAGCAAGTATTTAGTCCCAAACCAAAGTGTTATGAGCCTTCCTTGAAATAGGGCTGGGCTAAGTGGGAAGCACTATGTTAAAAGCACTGGGCGTTTTCTGAGGATTGATGGCCAGCTAGGAGGAGTTGATGGTCCTTGGCTGTACCTTGGGCCATTAACCCCAACCAGTCATTAATTGCCTGGAAATGTCCTGGGCTGAGGTCATTACTGCTATTATAAACTGAATTAATGCCCTGTGCATTGGCCAATCAGATTATTTGAATTATCTCTACTTTCCATTCAATTTATAATTTTAAACAGTACCACAGGCAATCAGACCAGATGATAGATTAATCACATGCAAAATTACATTTTAAATGAGTTGTTTTTGATTCATACAGATAACCAAAGGATTTGAATGCATTAATCTTGTCAGCATTTGGCATTTATGGAAGTTGATTGGCCATGCCATTCTCCCCCCACCCCTTCCCCCAACACTTCCTTTTTACCACTACCACATGTCCACATTATGAGGAAAACAACAAAATGAAATGATCTTTTGCTTCAGATTGCGGTTTTTTGGCACTCCTCTTCCTAGAACATGTTTGCATGTAAGGTTTTTGGATTCTAGTGCCAGGGAATCAGAGTGGAAATGGTGACATATGTACACTGTGTCCAAGAGTTGGTGCCTCCCAGATGAAATCTGAAGTGGTCTGTTCGTGTGGTGATATGGGCAAAAGCCTCATTGCTTTTTTTTTTCCCTCCCAAGTTGTTCTTCGAAATACTGTTACTTAAAATTTTAGAGACCTATCGGAGTCCTTTTTTCTCCTCCTTTCTAGATTTGGTGCCATTCTGGCTCTCACCATATCTCTTCTCCAGAAATACATTTAGCTTGTCCCTTTCTATACCACCAGTAGCCTTCTATCATATCTCACAAGCCTGTTTTCAAAAAAAGGAGTTCTTTTTCTTCCTTTTGCATTCTTCTTTCCTTCTTATCTACTGCCCCAATTTTCTCAAATATTTCTATGATTACTTTAAGTTTAGGATTTTTTTTTTTTAGGAATTTAAGGATTTAGGAATCTAAGATTTAGGAATATTTTAAAATATAATTTTTCAAGCTTTTTGGACTATCTCTTGAGCTCTTTGGAGGAAAGGCATCCTCTATTTATGTAGCAGATAGAGTAACTTACCATCTCCTGACAACACAGCATGTAGATAGATTTGTTGTTTGGGCTTCTGGAGTTCAAGGTCACACTTTGGATTACATTTCTAGATCCTATTCGGTTTGATCTGGTGTCTGGTTGGATATTTCTTGACACTGTATAAAATACAGATTCAAAAGTGGAAGTAAATTAAACTGTGTGGCATAATTATTTAGGCTTTGTGCTTGTGTGAGATAGCTCCATGAAGCAATAAGATAGTCAGAGAGGGGCCATCTTGTTTGGAGCCTAGCCAAGTCACATTTAGAATCAGTCATGGGATCTCGGGGATGGTTGGGACCTCATCGATTATCTGGTCCAACCCTAACTGGAGTGTGTGTGAATCATTGTAGCAATATAGCCAATAAGTGCTCAACTTGTGTCTGCTTGATGACCTACAACGAGGAGAAGCAATATGATGTAATGGAAAGGACTGTTCCTATCATTTGCTGCCTGATCTTGCTCACTGAACCTGTTTCCATGCCTGTAAAAAATGGATAAGAATATTTGTTTTTTCTGCTTCATATACTATTATAAAACTCAAACAAGACAATATAGGCAGAATGCTTTGAAAACTCCACAGTGATCTATAAATGTCAGTTATTGTTATTATAATTTCTCTCCCTCCTCTTCCTCATTATCTTTAATTATTGTAGCATCAGTTTTTAGATCTTGGTTCTGCTATTTACTACCTGTGCGATTTGGGGCAAGTCTCATTATTTGCCTGTATCTATACCTGTCTCAAATGTTGGAAGCTGAGCTAGGGGCTCTCTAATTTCCTTTCTAGCTCAAAATCTATGGTCCTCCAAGGAATTCACCAGTCCCTAAAACATTCCATTCTATTCTTAGACACCTCTAAATGTTAGAATGTTTTTCCTTATATTGAGCTGAAATTTTCTCTCTAACGTCCATCACCCATGCTTCAACACTCTGAAGTTTGGGGGTGAAGGGAGAACGGGAAATCTGTTTCTGTTTCAGAAATAACCAGGGCACAAACTTTATATGTATTATATCACCATTCAACAAAGAAAGATGTTAGAAAAGTCAATCAAGGTGTTGCCAGGCCCTCCTCAAGTGCTGAGACCAAGACTACGGATAGCGGATGAAGTATTGGACTTGGAGGCAGGAAGACTTGGACTGGAATCTCACAGCAGACCCTTAACTGTAATCCAAGCAAATCATTTAATCTTTCTGAGCCTCAGATTCTTCAGCCAGAAAAAGAAGATGGAGACGATAGTAATAGCTTCATTTTCAGAGTTGTTGTGAGATCAAATGGGATGTCTCTCGAGTGTCTTGTAGACCTTAAAGAGCTATGTAAATCATAGCTGTCATTATTATCATTCGTCTTGTTCTTTTCACTGTATTATTTTTATTATCATCATTATTTAATCATAGCTAGTTTCTTTCTAGGTTTGTGGAGTACTTTACAGGTTAGGGTTGCAAGCCCCTAAGGAGGCCAGAATCATCAGGAAAATATCTAGAAAAGTACAGGAGAGAGCCATGCTCCTTTACAACAGATAAGATGGAGCCATGAAGGAGAGATTCCAGTAGAACCAACAAGAGTTTTCAGAGATTAACTATTATGTTTTCACCATAGTAGGACACAGGTCCAGGAGTTCTTGGGTTCTCACCTTGGGGAAAATCAGAATACTACATAGTCTCGGAGAGAGGAGAAATTCATGGATGTCTTCTTTGTCTGCCTATTTTGACGTCACTTCTGAAGACTGATGTAAGGATGGCGCCATGGTGATATGGAAGGGTATGAACTATGGACAATCAGAAGATGAGGTGACATGGTTTTTCTGCAGGCCATCCACATATGTTACGTTTAAAAGAGTTTTTCCTCCATTGGGTTTAGCTACTTTGGATTAGAAAAAAGTTGTGAATATCATCTTGGCTGGGATTCATTTTTTAAAATGCCTAAAAAAATAATGAATAAATATGAATAAATCTCTACTAAGTTGTTTGTTCAGTTTTTAGGTATGAAATTAGATAGTATTTAGGTCAGCTGCTTTGTTAATGTCACACATCCCTGTCATTCAAATGAAATCTAACATTGCATATAAACCTCCTACTTGGAGGAGAATTTATTTTTATTTTTATTTTTTGTTTGGAACTATGAGAGGGGTGCACATACAAGGAACTCCCAGTAAGGAAATGCCCCCTTCCAATTCAGACTGGCATCTGCTCTACATCATGGAAATATTTTTTAACTGTGCAATTTACAGTCTTTTTGTTGTTTTTTTAATGGTATTTTATTTTTTTCAGTTACATGTAAAACCAATTTTTAATGTCCATTTTCTATAAGATTTTGAGTTCCAATTTTTTCTCCTTCCCTCCCTCCCCTCAACCTTCCCTAAGGGAGTAAACAATTTGATATAAGTTATATGTGCAATCGTGTAAAACATTTCCGTACGGAAATCTTAAAGTGTTGCCTGGTACATTGAAATTCAAAGTGTCTTGCCCAGGTTCACACAGTCAGAATGTGTTGGTGGTGGCACTCAGTACTGGTCATTCTGACTTTGGGTCTATTTTTGCCTCTATACCATGCTGCAGTTGGCATTGGAGTAGCATGATACTTCTCACACATCTAAGCAAGGACCCTCATTTCTGCTTCCTAAGGCAATATTAAAACCATAATTAAGCAAACATTTCTGATAACTCATTATCCAATTACTTTAATTTCCTCATAATGCATATATTTCCCCCCGGAACCCTATTTCCCCTCTATTTGCTAACCTTGTATGGCAATTTATTGGTTGACTTTTCTGTTATCTTTCTTTGTTGGATGACCATGTACTTCAAAACAAGTCCAGGTCCTGGTTAGCTCTGATAATGAAGTTCCATTTCTCCTGTTTCTATAGTCTCCTCTCTCTTTCATGACCTGTATGTGCATGTTTTGGGAGTGTTCCATTGTTTTGTTTATTTGTGATAAAAACACCCCTTTTATTATTCTGATTTCACAGCATAGAGACCCTAATAAAGTACCATGCACCCTTTGGGTGATAAGTATTAATAGACTGAGAATTGAATGACTGCTAAATATCTCTTTTTCTTCACAGAATCTATCCTACAGCTCTGTTTGTCAGAGCCTCTGATTATTTCCAACACGTTAAGTCTCTGTTCATCCTTGATGTGACTGTTAATCTTTTTGTTATAACCTCATTATCTTTCCCTGTGCTTGGATCATTGGCACAGATTCCAGATAACCAGGCCAAAATGGTTTAAAGGAGGAATAAAGAGAAGCCCCATTGTATTTCTCTTTCATAATGAAGTATGCATCTAGCCAGGGACAAAGAGAAACCTTGTCCATTTGCGACCAAGGTAGGGGACTAAGAAAATTAAGCAAAGATTCCGGGGAGGATAAACAGAGAAGAGTCTGTAAAGAAGTCATTGTTTTTGTTTGCCCAGAACAGGAATTAATGTTGCTCCTTGGCAGGTGCAGTTTGTGCATGTAAATGGCCAGCTACAATTATGTTGTTTTTCTGTCTATTCTGTTCATCTTTATGATGAAAACTCTCCCTTGTTATTTGAGTATCTGTCAGCATTTCCCATTAGAAAAACTTAATCCATCACATAAGATTATTTCAGTAATAATGTTTGACCACAATCCTGGAAACTTATTTTGAATGATGTTTGGTTTTATGTAAATGTGTACATCTATTAGACACTTCCACAAGTACACACCCACACCATATCCTTTTAGAAAATTTCTTATATCATGACATTTTCTTGGTTAAAATAACAAAGGATTTCTGGTTTCTTTGTGAAACACTGAGCTTGGGTCACTATAGTGTCTAGTGAGTCTTTAAGTCTACATCAGAGGAGAAATCCAAGGCAGGCTCAATAGGACAGATGTGTAGTAAACCATTGGACTTTGAAGAGCAAATCTTATCTAGCTTGGTAACAAATTCCAGAGCTTGTGCCATGTGGGTATAACCTTTGAGAGGCCAAGGTCTTCTCCATGCCATGATGAAGCATCCTTTTATGGAGAATGTAAAACTGTATGGGGGTTAGGGTGGGCACGATGGAGTTTGTCAGTGTAGGAGAGCTGAAGATTAGTACCTGGCCTGTAGCTTAGAGAGAATTTCCTGGAAAACTAAGAGAATAAATAACTTATCCATGGTCACACAGCTAATATTGTGTTACCATTATTTTCATCACCATCACTTTCACTACCGCTACCACTTTTACTTTCACTACTCACCTCTATCACTATCTGTATAATTTATCACTATCCATTCATTCATTCAATAAAATTATTAAGTGTCTACGATGCCAGGTGCTGTGCTAGGTGCTAGGGATACAGAAAGAAGCAAAAGGCAATCCCTGCCCTCAAGGAATTTACAACCTAATGGAGGGAGACAACATACAAAGAAATATATACAAAACAAGCTATATATAGAATAAACACGATATAATTAAAAGAGGAAAAGCACTGTAATGAAGAGAGATTAGGGAAGGCTTCCTATACACTGTGAGATTTTAGTTGGGCCTCAAAGGAAACCAGGGAGGTCAGTAGTCAGAGTAGAGGAGGGAGAGTGTTTCAGACATGGGGGACATCTCTACCTCTATACATATGTATCACATACATTTTAATATATGACCATACTGTATATTAATTACAATACCAATATATTGGTTATTTTATTATGTAATATTGTAATACTAAGTATAATTTATATATTAATTTATGCACATATACATATGTATATGCATAAATATATAGACATATAGATACACACACAGAGTTTGGTTTCTAGTTTCTTCCCTGCTTTTTTAGCTGTTAACAGACAAATTCTAACTGAAGTAGGTGAGGGGCATTGACAATTTGACCACAGTAACTCTTAAAGACCATTTATTATATTAGAGAGGGGTTGAAAAGTGCATTAGTGGAGAGAATCTCCACAGTGATACTCAGAAACCCTTGAAATGCTTTTTCAAATGTAGTACATATTCCATTTCTCATTTTTCCCTCAAATTAACTGTAAACATTTAGTCTTTTTCCTTACCAAAACTAGGTCGTAGAGCTAGAAGGGACTAGGGATCATTGAATCCAACACCCCTCCATTTTGAGTAGAAAACTGAGACGCAGAGAGTTTTCATGACCTGCTCAATTTGCCCAGCTTTTTCCTGGCAAAAACTGGCACTTGAATCAAGGTTTCCCAACTTGCAGGCAATGGGCTTCCCATTCTACCATATTGCTTCCCACCCATGCATGGAAAGCTTAGGGTCCATTCAACAATTCAGTCTCTGAAATATGCCTATGGGAAAACATATTTGAATTAATGCAACATAAAGTAAAGAGAACCGTAAAAACAATGTGCATAATGACTGCAATGTAGAGGGAAAGAACAGAAATAACAAAAATCAAAACTGAATAGCATGAAATTGTCCTGACCGAACTTTGTCCCAGACAAGAAATTAAGAATGTACCTCTCTTCTTACTTTGCAGAGATGGGGGATTATGGGTGTGGAACATTGCATACAGTGTTGACACGTTGGCGCTCGTGGATGTTGGTTAATTTTGCTGAGCTATGTTTTTTCCTCTTTCTTTTTTATTCTTAGTTATAAGGGAATGCTGTCTAAGAAAGGGAGGGATATATTGGGAAATAAATGTGACATAAAAACTAATAACTATTTTTCAAAGCAAGAGCCCTAAACCTTAATTGAAGGGAAACTCATATTCTGCTGCTGGCAAGGTGCACACCAAGACATTACCATACATTGTTCTGAGAATGATATGAACGAATAGTGAACCAATGTCTCAAGAACCATTGCCTGGTCCCCAGGAGATGCCTGGGAGCACACTTGTCAATAATTCACCCAGTCAGGGACTCCTAGGGAAGAGATGAGTTGAATGGCTTCAAAGAGAAGTATTTGCTTATGTACACCTTGCTCCCCACCTCCTGCACAAATACTCCAATCATCCACAGATTGTTTCACTTAAATCTGTTCTCTGATCTGTGGGTGAGGCAGATATTGGCTTAGTTAAGGAATCCATTCAAAAGACCCACTTAAGTCAATGTTTTCCTCTTCATTTAAACTGGCTCAAACAAAGCCAGAATTCAAATAATTTAGTTATGCATTTTCATTTGATTTTAGCAATAGATGTTGGTTATGTAAATAATTATTAAGTAAATATATACTTTTTGGTGACTCCTTTATCACTGAGGACAGATAATCTAGTAATTTTCAATAGACTCTTTCTTTAATTTTACAATTATTAGTGAAATATCTATTGAAAATGGAGTTAGAATGAACTCTGCAATAGGAAAGTTCAGAATTATGTGCTTATGTATTTTTTATCATAACATTTAATTGTGTATTAAAAATGCATTACCTTTGACAGAAACAAAGTGAACTCTAGGGAATAAACACACCAAGCTGTTCCAGTTTTCTTAAACGGAATGGAATTTATGATTTGAAAATTATTTTGCATCTTAGAGACTTGGGAAATTGCTTGCCTCTGTTGGACAATTGAATAGTTCTTAGGGATTCGATGTCAATCTTTTCCTGCACAAAAGCAGTCATCTGGTCTGATGCGGAAGACATTACAAAATGCTAATATAGAGTATCCATCGACTGTAACTTATTGGCTAAATGAATAAATGATTGAATATCCTTGCAGACACACACCCGGGGCAAGTATCTTGGCAGATCTTAAGAGCCACCTGGGCTACAATGGGGGTGAAGTAGGAGACACTGCCCCTGGGGCAAATAAATGACATAAGGAAATACTTTGACCAGTCCATTAGAATATGCCATGTTCTATTGAAACAAATCTTAGGAAGAAAACCAAAACCAAAACCTGAATGTGGCTGAGATAAATAGAGGTACTATCAATCTTTTGGATGCTTTTCTAAATTGGAGGAGTTGTGTAAATGTCATTGAATTTAGTTCTCCCCTTAGTATCTGGGAGACTAACAGTGTGATTTTCCAGGCTTGTACAAAGACCACAGAAAAGTTGTTTCTGTTTAGGTGAGTGTGGAGTTGAGATTTTCCCTCTCATTTCAATCCATGATTGCCATTCAATGCAAGTTTATGCAGCCTAGCTTGCCCAAGCAGAGAAAAAATGAATTCTATTAAGCTAAACAAGGGAAGCAGTGTGGTATTTTAATCGAGAGAGGGTTGGTCTCAAAGTGAGGAAGACCTGGTATCAAGTCCCATCTCTGTCATATGCTGCCTATCTGACTCTAGGCAAGTCACTTAACTTCTCAGTGGTCTAGGCTACCCTCTGAGAATATGAAGCGAAGAGAAAATCCCAACCTGCATGGCTGTGACGCCCTTTGACCCTGAAGAAGTGTATATAAACTTAGAGGTTAGCGTTTTGCCTTTGGGGGCATACTCATTGAAAGAGTGTTGGTGATGAGGTTCTGGGTAGCCATTGAAGCAGCACCCCTCCCCACCCCCCAGCTTTGAAAACCCAGATGTTAGTGCTTTTCTCTGGTAACTATGTATTGCTCTGGATAGACTGATTTGTGTTTATTTGCTCTGTTTATATAATGTATGTTTGTAATTTCTGTTTGTATTCTTTCTGGAGTTCAGGGTGCTGGCTTTTCCCCCTGAACTAAGTGAGTGGTATATGTATGTTTAATTAAAGTAAGATTGTTAACCCCTTAAAGTTGCTTTCCTTAGAAAAGCAGATCAAAGGACTTATGCTAGCAGCCCTCCTGTGTGTTAGTGTTACTGGCCTTACACAGCCCCAGTAGCTGCAAGCAACGTTGTTGTTACACTCTATCTATCCTTAAGCTAAACATGTCTTTACTTTTTATTTGTGATTATGGGGAACAATGAAGTACACTTAAGTGTCAAAGTGCTCATTTTTGATGGCAAAAACTTTTGTGTGGGCCTTGAAATAAATTTTCTAAATTCTGACATTTAGAAAGCAACAAATGTATCCCTGATTGACCACCATATTTTGTGAGAATATTTGATACTTACGCAGAACCAAATAGAGGAATAGTGTAGTAATTGGGTCTTAGAAATAGAATCGTATATCTAGAACTAGATGTTCTAGTGAGAACAGATCGCATCCCTTTCATCTATAAATGAAGAAACTGAGACTCAGCCAAGTCATGTTGATTTGGCTAGGGTCATAGAGGTAGCAGTGCTAAGGCGGGATTTGAATCCAGGTCTTCCGATTCCAGAGCCCACTGTAACATATGGTTATTGTTGTTCAGTTATTTCAGTTGTGTCTGACTCTTCATCTCCTCATTTTGGGTTTTCTTGGCAAAGATGCTGGAGTGGTTCACCATTTCCTTCTCCAGCTCATTTTACAGATGAGGAAACTGAAGCAAACAGGGTTAAATGACTTACCCAGGGTCACCCAGCTAGCAAGTGACTGAGGCTAGATTTGAACTTGGGTTTTCTTGACTTCAGGCCCAGTACTCTATCTACTGCACCACCTTGCTGCCCAAAGATGGCCCAAAGAACTGTAAATAACTGGTCAGAGCTGGTGGTGCTGAGAGACTTCTAGTTGGCATCTCCAAGTGGAGCAGAGACCCCCCTGATTCCCCAGTACAGTTATATCCTTGCAACTTTAGTGAGATTTTTTCCAGAAGAAAAAGCAATCGACTTCCCCAGTGAATGATGGATCCCCATCATAGAACATTCATCTTGCCCTATAAGCCTTGCTAGGCACTTAAAAAGCCCACTGCACTGCAGATTTCTTTGGCCCAAGGTTTTCTACATCCCTTTCTGCTTGATCTATAAGTGGATGGAAGAGTGTGTGCCTTCAGAGAGGAAAAACAATAAGCATTCTTCCCCTTTAAGATATCATGGTGTGTGTGGCGGTGAGGGCTGGTTGGCTTCTATACACCATCATTTGTTTTCAAAAGTCCTTATCCTTCTGAGCAAAGACACCTTTTTATTTAGGGACTTATTTACCATGCTGGCCAAACAGCTTTCTCTTTCTTGGGCCCCAGGGCCACCTGAATTGCCCAGGATTAGAAGTGATGAGCTTTAGTTAACCAAAAATCCCAGAGGTGATAGGATTTCGTTAAGTGCTATGATCATAACCTGCCTATCTCATTCTCCTCTTATTCTATATTCAGTGTCAGGCTCTTGCTGCAGATCTTTGTTATTTTATGATTGGATAGTTTTCTCAGGAGACCTAGGCTTTGTTGGAAAGAATTAAATGTGCATTAGCTAGTCTGACCCTTTAGGGTATATTTACCCTAAGACTATTGGTTCTTGGATAAAATCTGTATGAGTCAGAGTAGGAATTAAGATTTCATATATAGACCTCATTCTCTTAGGGCAATGCTAATCGTTAAAACTTTTCTCAAGGGTTAGGCTGGTTGGTCAGTCTAGATTCCAGCTATCATTCCACTGGCTTGTGTGCTTGTGGGCCATGGAAGCCATTATGAATTTTACAGGTGTGGTTTGGATATAAGTATTAACGTGGGTATGTGTGTTTTTTTTAATCTGGTTAACTTATTTCTTAACATTTACTAATTTTAATTATGTGAAAATCAATAGCATAAGGCTTCAGTTCAAAGCTCACATCTACTAGTCGTGTGGCCACGGGTAAAGCATTTAACCTCTCCATGACTCAGTTTCCTTATCTGTAAAATGAAGGGGTTGGACTAGATGGCCTCTGAGGTTCCTTTCAGTTTTAAATCTACCAACCATTTAGTTCGATCTTCACAAATTGGGCCAAGCGCAGGGTAGTTGTTCTGGGGACTCCTCTGTGCTTGTGTAGATTGTGTGTCTATTGTAAAATGTTTGAGTGTGAGAGAAGGTCTAGTACTTCTTTTGACTCTCTACTACTGATATACACTGTTTGGATTATAGCCATAACCGTAGCATGCCAGTAAATGGATCACAACCCAATGGAATTAGGCAGGGTGGTGTGTAACAGATAGTCAGTCAGCCGGCCAGCCCCAGCTGACTAAGGTGGAAATGTGCCTTGAGTTGTATTTCACTGTACAAGTAAGGTAAACTTTCGTAATCTGTTTTATATGTACTCTGGCTAAAATCTATAGTCTGGCTCGTATTAACAACTGCATTGACCAAATAGACCACAGGATTATAGGAGCATAGGCTCCTAGGTCTATTTTTTAGAGAGGAACCTTGGAGTCTTGATTTCTAGAGAAGAATGCTAAAGGTGAGAAAAGCCAAGGCCATACAAAACTTACACTTATATAATGCCTTAAGATTTACAAAGCACTTTCCTTATAGCAACCTATAAGGGGAGGGACTGGAAGAACTGTGATCCTGTTTTATAGATAAGGAGACGGAGGACAAATTAGTTTAAGTGATGCATCCATGGTCATACAATTTAAGTGTGACACGTGTACATGATCACACAATTTAAAGGTCAGAGGCAGGATCTGAAACTTGGTCATCCCTGAATGTAAGTCCAGAACTTTCTTTCCTATAGCAGGTTTCTCTTCAGCTAATAAGTGGTAGAATCAGAATTCAAACTCAGTCTTTCTGATTTCAAATCCAGTATCCTCTTCATTACAACATGCAGTTACTGTATGAATGCAGGAGGATGTGTGCTAAGGAAAAAGAGGATACTTACCTATGTGCCTTAAAGCCCCTTGGAATAAAGCAATAAATCCACTATTTAGATGCTACTATCATTTACTCAGCAATCATTAATAAGTACCTATTATAGGCTGGGTAAAGTACTGGGCATTGGAGATGCCAAGGCAAAAATAAAATATCCCCCTGCCCCCCGGGAGCTTACTTATATTCTACTTGGGGGAACAACATATACATACATAAGTATAGAAGAAATAAATATGAAATAATTAGAAAGTGATTTTGTGAGAGAAGGCACTAGTAGCTGAGGGATTAGGAAAGGCTTCACCTAGAAGATGGTACCTGGGCTGAGCTTGAAGGAAAGGAGGGATTGTAAGAAGTACAGGTGAAAAGGGAATGTGTTCTGGCATGAGGGAGGAAGGCGGAACCTGTAAGAAGACAAGAAGATGGGAGATGATGGGTGATTTTTTTCTGTAGGAGGCTCAAGAGCAATATGCACTGGATTGTAGAGGGAGTAATGAATGAGAAGGCTGGAAAGTTAGGTTGGAGCCCAGGTGTGAAGGGTTTTAAGTGCCAGGAGTTAATAGAGGACTTAGTAGAGTTGATATTTAGGAGTCAATATGGGGCTCTACAGGTATCAGGGAGCCATAGGGATTTATTGAGAAGAGAAGGACACAGAATACCTGTGTTTTAGAAATATCTGTATAATTCTGAAACATTTAAAACTAATTTGTGGCAGGGATATTTTCCATTGTAAGGGGGTTTTGCTTTATATGTTAACAATAAATTATCACTTCTCTGAATGAGGTAATTATAACTAATTTTTCTCTATTTTCTCCCTCTCTCCTTTCCTTCCTCCTTTCCTCCCTCCCTCCCTCCTTTCCTTCCTTTCTTCTTTCCTTTCCTTCCTCTATCCCTCCTTTTCTCTTAAAATGGGTCTATATTGCCCAAGCTGGAAGTGCAGCATCCAGTTGGACCAGTTGATCTGATTCTGATACTAATCCAAAGAAAGCTTTAACTGATCGGTTTTTTCTGACCTGGACTGTTACATCTCTCCTTTGGCTATCTGGTACACACCTCTTCTTCTAGAGACTCACCAAATTCATACCAAACTTGGCACAGACACTTGATTGCTACTATCAGGGGCATATCAGATCTCCAGAGCTTGAGAGAGCCATTGTTAAAATTTTTAGTGTGGGTAGTGACATTTTAGAAATTGGCCCTGCTAAAAATCAGGTCTTGATTTATTGTTTGGTTGGTTTTCTAGACTTCAGAAAGTGTTTAATAATAGAGATTAAACTTAAAAGTGTATCTACATACCTTTTTGCCCCTGGAGAGCTGGTTGTCAAACCAGTTACCAGCACACCCCCCTCCCCCCCCCCCCCCCCGCATCGCTCTATAAACATCCCTTGAGGTCATCAGGAATGCCACAGAAGACTCTGGGAATGAAGTCATCATCAGACTGAAGGCCTAAAAATATATATGTGTATATATAATGTAGGCTAATAATAATAATAACTGGCTTTTATATAGCACTTTAAGGTTTGCAAAGTGCTTTTCATACATTATTTCATTTGACCCTCATAACACCCCTGCATGCTACTGCTCAGACCTCAAAACTCAAGCAACTCAGGAGGCTAAGGCTCCTCCAACAGCAGGGATTACAGGCAAGTACCTCCATGTCCGGCTCCCTATTTAATTTCAGATTTTTCTAGGTACTAACAATCTGTTGTCTTCATTTTAACAGTGTTATCAAATGTGAAGAATTGGTCCTGAGTTTAATGTTTAATGTTCTCTTTCCCATCTGAAGAAGTTGAAAAACATGGGAAGAAAAGCCATATTGAAAAAAGCAGACTATAATACTTGCCATCTTACTGCTTTTCACTGTGCAGGCTTTTTGGACCACTTACTACAGAACATTTCCCCATAGCACTATTAGAGTTGAAATGTGGATTCAGACTCTGGTGAAGAAGTACAACTGATAGGACTGAGCATTCTAAGCAACAAAAGAATAGAATAAAATTGAGACATTATTTTTATCAACCAGAACAAGAATTGAATGCTACTATTAATATAGCCAGGATATGGAAACTACATTGGCTGTGCTCTGAAATCTTACTTTCCATAAAGCAACTAAGGCTGCAACGATATAAACGTATTGCAAAGCTGGAAACCTTACAAAATGTTTTTTTTTTCCTTTCTTTTTCTAAAACATCCTCTCCTTTTTGCATTCCATTACCCTGGCAGCTCTGATGCGGGCATAAATTGGACTTTCCTAAAGCAATGTGCATGCTCCTCTGTGTGATCTCCCAGTGCCTGCAGGAGAGTTCTTCTCCCTAGGGAAAGGGGAGTGAACTTAGCTGGCAAATCAGATATGTGACTCTTAGACTGAATCTGGGACATGGCTCATCTTCACTTTTGATGACATCTGTGTTCAGGCTCTAGAGCTGAATAAGCACAGACTCATACAAATATAAAAGGAGGAAATACACATGTACTACCCAAAGCAAAAAGGCAAATAACCAAGAATCCCAGATCTCCAAGTCCATGCTACCATGCAGTTCTTGAGAGCCTCACCTGATTACAAATCAATCAGGGATTGAATGCTTTGCCCCCTTGTCCTATCACTGTTTATTTTATATATGTGTGTTTGTGTGTGTGTATACACAAATATATATATATATATATATATACATATATGTGTGTATATGTATATATGTATGTATATGTATATATATGTATATGTGTGTGTGTGTGTGTGTAGATACACACATATATGACAGATCGATTGATTGATTTAGCCAAACCTCAGTCCAAATTGAAAAAGGCAGACTACTCATTCTCTATTTCCTCACATGCTGCTGGATGGAGCTAATGTTATCTACCTCTAACAGGGAAACCAGGAAGTGGTTTTATTCCTTTTTACCTGCTTCCCTATCTCCCTCCCCACAGAAACTATTCCCATTCTGCTTTTCCCCCCTCAATCTTCCCACCTGTGTTATACTACTTCAATTGTTTCAGTCATGTCCTACCCTTCCTGATCCCTTTTGGGGTTCTTTTGGCAAAGATACTGGAGTGGTTTGCCATTTCCTTCTCTAGCTCATTTTACAGATCAAGAACTAAGAGTTGGCCAGGGTCACACAGCTAGTAAGTGTCTGAGGCTGGATTTGAACTCAGGAAGATGTCTTCCTGACTCCAAGCCTGACACTATCCATTGCACCACCTAGAAGCCTCTTCCCTTTTTACCCCACCCCTCCTCCCCTTCCCTGGCCCCATGCCTGTCTCCTCAGCTAGGGAGTTTGCCTTTTACTTTCTTGAGAAACTTGAGGCCATTGGAGCTGAGGTCTCTTTCCTTCCTCCTTTCATCTCAAAACCGCTTGATGTTGTCCTTCACTCTCTCCTTATTTCCTTGAGTCTCTGATTAATAGGTGACCCTTCTCCTTGCCAAAGCCAATCCTTCTACATGCGTGCTTGATCCCTGCCCTCCCATCTTCCCCAGCAAGTTGCAAGCACAATCCTACTTGAATCTTCAGTCTCTCCCTAGCCAACTTATTTGTTCCCTACTGCCTTCAAACATGTCCAGGTTCCCCCTACACTAGAAAATAAAAAACAAAACAAAACAAAACAACAAACTCTTCAGTCAATCTTGCCATCCCCTCAGCAATTATCCTCTATCTCTTCTTTTTAATTTTTTCAGCCAAACTCCTTGAAAAAAGTTGTCTACATTTTCTGCTTCCATTTCTGTGCCTCTCTGTCACTCCTTAATCCTCTGCAATTTGGCTTCTGATCTCACTACTCAACTGAAATGGCACTTACCAATTATCTCTTAACTGGTTCTCCTCCTACCTGCCTCATGGTTCATTCTCAGTCTTATTTGCTGCCTCATCTATATCATGTCTCCCAACTGTGAGTGTTCCCTCAAGGTTCTTTGCTTCTCCCTTTACACACTCTCTTGTAACCTCATTGTCTCCTACGGGTTTAACTATCATCTTTATGCAGATGAATTAGAGATCTACATATACAGCCCCCGTTTCTAACCTGAGCTTCAGTTCTGTATTGCCAAAAAGCCATTGGACAATTCAAACTGGATGTCCTGGAGACGTCTCAAATTCATCATGTCCAAAACTGAACTCATTATCTTCCTATACCCTCAACCTTCCCCTCTTTGAAATTTCCCTGTTTTGGTCAAAAGCACCATCATGCTCCCAGTATGACAGGTCCGTAACCTTGGAATTAATACCTTTAGTCCACATGTCCAATGGCTGCCAAGTCTTGCCATTTCTGCTTCTCTTCCATCTGACCACTTCTCTCCATTCACAGTTACCACCTTAGTGCAGACCCTCATCACCTTTTGTCTGTGTTATTGCAATAGCCTTATGACTAATCTCCCTGTCTCAAGTCTTTCACTAGTCTGGTTTATCCTCCACACTGCTGTCAAAATGATTTTCCTTATGTGCAGACTTGACCCTGACACTCCTTTACTCAACCACTATAATTGTATCCTATTGCCTTTAGGATGAAGTATAAATTCCTCTGTTTAGCTTCTAAGGGCCTTTATAAACTGGCTCCAAACTCATTCCAAATTCATCAAATATTACTCCCCCTCCCACAATCTGTAATCTAGTCAAATGGACTTCTGGAATTCGTTCTCTCAACACCTCCATCTCATAGACTCCTCTTCCTTGAGCACAGAGCCCTGGTATCTTTTCTAATCTTCTCAACTGCTAGATCCCTTTCACAAAATCTACCTTGTATTTCACTACCTTAATTTTATTTGTATTTATTCTCCTTACATTTATTCTGTATGAATTAATCAATAAACATTTATTAAGTGCCAACCATATGCTAGGCACTGTGCTAAGTTCTGGGGAAACAGAAAAAGGGCAAAAGACAGACCCTGCCCTCAAGAAGCTCACAGTCTAATGGGGAGATAACATGCAAACAAATATATGCAAAGCAAACTATATGCAGCGTTAGTAAGAAATAATTGACAGAGAGAAGGCACTGGAATGAAGAGGAGTTAGGGAAGGCTTCCTGTAGAAGGTAGAATTTTAGTTGGGTCTTAAAGGAAACCAGGGAGGTCAGTAGTCAGAGTGGAGGAGGGAGATGTGCCAAGTATCGGCGACAGCCAGAGAAAATGCCCAGAGCCAAGAGTCAGAGCATCGTGTTTGTGAAATAGCCAGGAAGCCAGTGTCAATGAATCAGAGTAGCTGTAAGAAGCATGGAGTAAGAATCCTAGAAAGGTTGGAGAGGGCTAGGTTATAAAGGGCTGTGAATGCCAAACAAGGCATTTTGTATTTGGTCTTGAAGGCAATGGAAAGCCAATGGAGTTTATTGTGTAGAGGGAGACATGATCAGACCTGTGTTTTAAGAAAAAGACTATATTGGCTGAATGGAGAATGGACTGGAGTGGGGAAAGACTTGAAGCAGTTAGACCTACCAGCAGGCTATTGCAGTAACCAAGGATAAAAGTGAAGAAAGCCACTCTAGTGGTGGCTGTGTCAGAGGGGAGAAGGAGGCATACTCAAAATATCTTGTAAAGGTGAAATTGACAGGCCTTGGCAATAGCTTGGATATTGGGGGGGGGGGGGGCAGGGAGATGGGTGGTAAGAGATAACGAGGAATACGTTGACATAATCATATGATTTTTAAACTTTTATTATTGATATAATCAATTATGTTAATAGTTTACCTTATGTTAAACCATCCCAGCATTCTTGGCATAAATCCCACTTAGTATATAATGTATAATGTATAATATATAATGTATAATCCTCGTAATACAGTGTTGTAATCTTTTAGCTAGTATTTTATTTAGGATTTTTGCATCCATATTCATTAATGAAATTGGTCTATAATTTTCTTTCTCTGTTTTTACTCCTCTTGGTTTAGGTATCAGTATCATATTTATTTCATAAAAGGAGTTTGGTAGGATCCCTTCTTTACCTATTATTCCCAATAATTTATTTAATGTTATAATTAGTTGATCTTTAAATGTTTGATAAAATTCCCCCATAAATCCATCTGGTCATGGTGCTTTTTTTCTTTGGAAGCTCATTTATGGCCTATTCAATTTATTTTTTCTAAAATTGCTCTATTTAGATATTCTATTTCCTCTTTTGAATCCAGGATGATTCCTAGGTTGTGAGCCTGGGGGACTAGAAGAATGGTTTTGCCCTATATAGTAATAGAGAAGGTAGGAGTGGGAGAAGGTTTAGGGGGAAAGACAATCAGTTGTGTCTAAGATGTCTACTGGACCTCCATTTTGAGATGTTTGAAAGGTCAGCAGAGAGATTGGAGCAGGAAAGGTAGATTTGAGAATCATCAGCATAAAGATTATAATTAAATCCATGGGAGCTGATGAGGTCACCAAGTGAAGTAGTACAGAGGGAGAAGAGAAGGGAGCCCAGGACAGAGCCCTGGGGGATACCCACTTTTAGTGGGCATGATCTATAAGAGTATCCAGCAGAGGAGACAGAGAAGGAACATTTATATAAGAGTAAAACCAGGAGAAGGTAGTTTCCCAAAAACATAGAGAGAAGACAGTATCAAGGAGGAGAGAGTGATCAACAGTGTCCCAGGTTGCAAAGAAGTCAAGCACAGAGAAAAGCCTATTGGATTGGGCAACTAAGAGATCATTAGTAACTTTGGAGAGAGCATTTTCAAGAGAATAATGGGGTCAGAAACCAGACTGTAAGGGGTTAAAAAAAGATTATTCTTTTTATATGTAATTGTTGCCTTCCTCATTAGAGTGGGTAGGGATTATTTCATTCTTCCTATTTGTACCTCCAGTGCCTTTCTCAGTGCTGAGCCTGTAGTATGCATTTAATAAATGTTAATTGATTGAAACAGTTATTTATTAAGCATTAATTACTGTGCCAAGCATTATGCTAGGTAATGGTGGAGTACAAAGACAAAAAAAATATGAAGCAAATCCTGTTCTCAAGGAGCTAATATTCTATCTCAAATTTGCTTAATTGCCTTTACAAGTCTTTCTTTAAGTATTAGAGTATGCCTATGGTATTCTTTAATACTTTCTTTGCTTAACTGTACTCCCTGATCCAGCTCCAGATAGGCTATTTCCAACAGTAAGCCCCCCTTTCACTCTTTTTCACTCTTCAAAAAGTCATTACTCTGTGCTAACAATATGACTATGATTAGATATTTTAAAAATCCTGATATTTCTGAGAAATACTTGTGGAAATTCTTCTATGTCCAACTACAGAACTATAAAACTGATACATAACCACGATGACTAATTTTTCTCTCTTCTATTATGGATGATAGGCTATTATATCAATAAGCATAGTCTCTACATTTGGACTTTTGATCAAAATGTTCTGTCCAGTAGGCTGGTTATGTTATATGCAAATATTTGCAGGTAGTTTAAGATAATTAAAGGAGACCATAATAGATGCCTGTTCCCATAGCTACATTTCAAAGCTGAAATAAACCTTTATGCCAATGCATTTTTGGACCGTGACCTGCAGTGATCAAAGGCAGATACCAATGTACTCCTCTAGCTAAATGAAATTGCATATTAGAATTTCATTAATAATGGATAAACGCAGGTCTCTGATTTATACTTAGAAGTGGTTGAGTCAGAGGGAACCAGGGCAGGGCTCATCTATATCTATATCTGCATCTGTATCTATAGCTATATCTATAGTTATAGATATATTCCCTATCATCTAGTAGCAAATGCCCTCTGAATGGGTGGTTATGTGGTAATATTGCCAACACACTAGAGAAATGGAACTATAATGCATTCACAGAATTTATATACGCCAAGACATTTATTCAGGGATAAATCACAGTTGGTGGGCAGTCGGTGGACTAATGTATAGAGCACTGGGCTTGGAATCAGAGAGTCATCTTCATTAATTCAAATATGGCCTCAGATACTTACTAGCTGTGTGACCCTGGGCAAGTCACTTAATCGTGTTTGCCTCAGTTTTCTTTTAAAAAGAGCCAAAGGAGGAAATGATAGACCACTCCAGTACCTTTGCCAAAACAAACAAAAGAACCCACTCAAAACAAAAAAAAAGTAAAACAAACAAAAAAAAATAAATAGGGTCACAAACAATTGAACACAACTGAAAATGACTCAACAACAACAAAAATCGCAGTTGGCTGGGTCCTGTGATGATGGGGCAAGGATGCAGGAATACAATTGCCTCCAAAGTTCTTCCAGGACCTCTTCAGATCTTTAATTTGGTAAATAACTATTGCTCATGTAGCTACTTGAGGATGGTTTGGACCAATTTGATGTGCTGGGGAGAATCCCAGGAACAGATTAGTGTACAATTATCTAAATACTACCCTTTGCTAATCCTGTAAATCTTGAAACACTGAATTTGTGAACCTCTGAAAAACCGTTGGAACACCATTCAACCAAAATGTCATGGCCTAGTAAACATAAAGGTCACAAAAAATGTCTAGAAAGCTATCTTTCTTTCATTCTTTCAGATCTGGACTAGATTGTATGTGACTCAGAAATCCATTATTTTGAATATTGCCACTCTTGCAAAGTGACTTAGATCAGTTCGCATTCGAATCAGATATATAAGGGATACTGCTTCCCAGTATTCAGGGCTCTTCCTTTTTTTTTTAATTTTTTTGATTTTTTTTTATTTATTTAATATATTTAGTTTTCAGCATTAATTTTCACAAGAGTTTGAATTACAAATTTTCTCCCCATTTCTACCCTCCCCCCCCACTCCAAGATGGTGTATATTCTGGTTGCCCTGTTCCCTAGTCAGCCCTCCCTTCTGTCACCCCACTCCCCTCCCCTCCCCTTTTCCCTTCCTTTCTTATAAGGGAAGATAAATTTCTATGCTCCATTGCCTGTGTATCTTATTTTCTAGCTGCATGCAAAAACTTTTTTTTTGTTTTTGAACCTCTGTTTTTAAAACTTTGAGTTCCAAATTCTCTCCCCTCTTCCCTTCCCACCCACCCTCCCTAAGAAGTCAAGCAATTCAACATAGGCCACATGTGTATCATTATGTATAACCCTTCCATAATACTCATGTTGTGAAAGACTAACTATATTTTGCTCCTTCCTAACCTATCCCCCTTTGTTGAATTTTCTCCCTTGACCCTGTCCCCTTTCGAGAGTGTTTTTGATTACCTCCACCCCTATCTGCCCTCCCTTCTATCATCCCCCCTTTTTTCACAAAAAGAAATCTCCTGGGAATATTGTCGCCAAATTCCAGAGCTCCCAGATCAAGGAGAAAATATTGCAAGCAGCCAGAAAGAAACAATTTGAGTATTGTGGAAACACAATCAGAATAATCCAAGATCTCGCAGCTTCTACATTGTGAGATCGAAGGGCTTGGAATACGATATTCTGGAGGTCAATGGAGCTAGGATTAAAACCAAGAATCACCTACCCAGCAAAACTGAGTATCATGCTCCAAGGCAAAATATGGATTTTCAATAAAATAGAGGACTTTCAAGCTTTCTCAGTGAAAAGACCAGAGCTGAATAGAAAATTTGACCTTCAAACACAAGAATCAAGAGAAGCATGAAAAGGTAATCAAGAAAAAGAACAAGAAACAGAAATTGCAAGGGACTTACTAAAGTTGAACCGTTTTGTTTACATTCCTACATGGAAAGATAATGTGTATGATTCATGAGACCTCAGTATTAGGGTAGCTGAGGGGAATATGCGTATATATGTATATGTTTATGTATATATATGTATAAGTGAATGTGTATGTATATATATACATATATACATATATATATATATATATGGAGAGAGAGAGAGAGAGAGAGAGAGAGAGAGAGAGCAGGCACAGGGTGAGTTGAAGATGAAGGGAAGATATCTAAAAGAAATAAAATCAAATTAAGGGACGAGAGAACAATATTTTGAGAGAGGGAGATAGGGAGAGATAGAATGGGGTAAATTATCTTGCATAAAAGTGGCAAGAAAAAGCAGTTCTGTAGGAAGAGAAGGGAAGGCAAGTGAGGGGGGAATGAGTGAATCTTGCTCTCATCAGATTTGACCTGAGGAGGGAATACCATACATACTCAATTGGGTATCTTACCCCACAGGAAAGAAGAAGGAAGAAGATAAAAAAAGGGGGGGATGATAGAAGGGAGGGTAGATGGGGGTGGAGGTAATCAGGGCTCTTCCTTTTTAATGGATAACACTGAGACTCCTACAGGGGAAGTAGAAAACTAGATTAGCCTCTTTTTTTTGTTCTTATCCAGGAACTCTTTCAGAAATATTGCCTATGAATTCATCAATGATCCAGCCAACTAAAGCTAGGGGTCATAGGCTTTATTTAGGCTTGTTATTTTGTCCACTTGTTCTCATAGATGCTTACCTTCCAGGGTCACTGGTATGAACTGATTGAGAAGCTCATTAATTGTTACAACTATGATGAAAGGAAAATAGAAACTCTCAGTTACTTATTTTTTCTATCCACAAAGTCTGGAGAAGTCCTTGATTTAGCTGGACTGTCTTGGGAAGTTCCCTCTCACTAGATGTTATCAGGGAAAGGATGGATGATTATTTGCTGGATATTTTAGAGGGGAGCCTTTTGACATCTTCCTCTCTTTGAAATAACTTGTGAAGCAGTTGCTCAATAACAATGCTTTTAAGATATCTCACTTTCAGCATGGGTTTTCTCAAAGTGTTATTTTTAAATTATTGAAATTTTATTTGAATTTTAAAGGTTTTTGGGGGGAGGGGTAAATTTAATGACACAATTCTAGAAAGCAGAAATAAAATTTTCTTAAAATAGTATCTCAAAATCTTCCTTTTAATATTCTGCACCTATCTCAGCTCTAAATCTATGATCCTACCTTTAACCTTCAAATTCTGTTAGGATCATTTTCTTCATTTGGGTCTCACATGAAGCTTTTAGGTAAACTTGTTTGAACTTCTCTTGCTTTCCACTTTTTAAAACATGATACTGTTCACAACTCTTCTGTTTTAGTTTTTCACCAATGAGTTTGTATTCTAAATAGGTGCTTCCCTTGACTTTCACATCTCTCTACTTGGTGAAGAAAAAAATCCAGTGTTTGTTGACTAAGGTAATTCCCGAGCTCCTTTAGTCTTTTCATCACAGAGGCTGTTTACATTGATTAAAATTTTTTAAGAAATGATGATTATCAAGATGAAAATTTTTACTTTTTTGAATTTCAAATTTTTACTATTGATGGCTTACTTTAATCTACCAGGTTGAAGATATTACCTTTGTTCATAGTATCTCTTCATCTTTATCCTTTCTTTAAAATTGCACATTGATTTTGACCTTTGTTCTATATGGTTGAAGGTCTGACTAGACAGAAACAGCTATTTCCAATGTGATTCTCACACCACAAACCAGTAATTTCTTTTTTTATTAATTTTTAGTCAATTTCATTTTTAGTGATGTTGTTTAGTGCTCACTGTGTCTAGGTCCTGTTGGCTTGTTTCTGTGCAGTACATGCTCTGGATTTACTCCCCCAATCCTATTTAACTATTAGTTCAGGTTCTTTCCTCAGAATTCAGGGGTAGCCCCAGGAGTGTTTTTTTCCTTTAAATTTATATTTATTTATTTTTAATTTATGGAATAAAACAAGCATTTCCATAACAGCATAATAAAAAAAAGATTGTACGTGAAATTGCAAATCTATTATGTACAACTTGCTATTCCTTTTAAATATATAATAAACTTATCATGTAAATTTCTTTTATTTCTTCTTTTTTTTTCCTTCCCTCCTCCACCCTACCCTAGAGATGCTATCATTAGATACAAACATATATGTATATATGTATATGTGTATGCATATGTATGTATATATATGTGTGTATATGTATATGTGTGTATATATATACACACATATATATGTGTATGTAAAATTCTACACATAGGAATGGTTTTCTAATATTAACTAGGGGCTCAAGTCCCCAGTGATGCACTTCCCTTATGGTAATCAGTTGATTTCAATTCATCAGACATTAACTATTAAAAATGAAAATTTACTGAGGTGATATAATATGTAACAAAAAAAATCTCCCTAAACTATGACATACTCTCCCCACAAGTAAATATGGAGTTTAGGGGAAAATGAATTCAAAATTAAAGAGAACATGATGCAACAAAGAAGTAACTCACAAATTCTGGTTACTGGAAATTCTTTTGTCCTCTTCTTAGGAGTGATCCTTAGACCATTTCCCTGGGGAATGTTGTAGCTTTTCTGCTATGTCGCTTGAATCTGCCTTTCCTCATTGTGCCCCATCTATTTTTGGCTCCTGATGTAGATGCTGCTACCAGCTGCTGTTATCTCAGAAATGCTATTTGTAAGATGAAGAAAAGTCTAAATACTGCAGCTCCTTTGAAATTCAGATGATGCTCCTCTGGCTAAGGTAGAATGGGGAAGCAGGAGGGGGGAAGGAGACTGATACTTTGGCTGATGTTGGGTTTCTTCTTCTTCCCCCTTCTTTCCCACTCCTTAAGCAATTTCTTCTCAGAAACTTGACTGGAAGGCTTCCATATGGCTCACCACTTGCTTAAATCCTTCTGATTTAATGACTCAACATTTTATTGAATGACCCATAGGGCATGACTGAATTTCCTCAACAAATCCAATCACACTACTGTGTAACATAACTCCAGTTTATTCATGGCTTTTAAAGTCATCTAAGTTGATCATCATCTTTTCACACTGAGGCTAAAGTCTTTGATCAATCGATACAGTCTCTCAACAGGTTAAAGTATCAGGGCATGGTGTCTTATCACTTACTAGAATTCAGGTGAGGTAATTGATTGATTGACTCAATGATCTGCATCCTGACATCTGGAAGAAAGCATTTGTGAAAAATAGATGAGAGAGAGAGAGATTGAATAGTCTACAATCTTGAAAAAAACTAAGTTACTTATTGTCTGATAAAGACCGTAATTTTAAAATGCCTTTTTAGACCAGCTGTCCCAAATATTAAAGGAAGATATACTTTGGAGAGCACAGTTAAGTTGACATGGTCATGTATTGGTCCAATGATTACATTTTTGAAATGGCCTCTGAAATATTATCTGGTTTTGAGCTCAAAAATTCTATCATTTGATCTGGATACCATGTGGTACGTAATCACTACTGTTTCTGTTAATCTTGTCTTTGGCCAAAAGCAATAAAATATGACCTGTTTACCAAACCACAAACAAACAAACAAACAAATCCAAAGCCTAGGGTAAATGTCGGTTGGCTATATAGAAATGTTTGGTTTTATTTATTTAAAAGCAAATTGGTGTGTGTCCTTAAAGCTTTTGTTTGCAGCCTTAAATTAATTGCAGTTAAGGTCTGATGTTGTATTTCAAACATTTGAGTTTTCTGCATTTAGTTTGCATCACTTAACTCCTACTGAAGCAAAAACAAATGCTATATGGCTTTAAGATGAATTGCATGGCCTTGTGTATGTTCACCAGTGATCCTGTGGAATGGTTGCTTATTAGCTGCAAAAGATTAAGTGGCAGTTTAAAAAATACTTCATGTATCCATCTCAAGTCATCACATTAGAAGATAAAAATACTGTACTTATAGTACTTGAACTGAAGGTTTTTTAAAGCAGATGATTATATGTGTGACAGGGTGACCTTCTTCAACAAAAGAAGTCTGGGAACTCTGATATAATTAAAATGTAAGAGAAAACTACAGTATCTGAGGCAATTCCTGTACTGTATTAGGTTAAAGATCAATTCAAATGATGCATCTGTAAGCGTCATAGAACAGTTAAGCTCAGGTTTCTCTACCTGAAGACAGAAAAGGCAAAACCATTAATTTTTTTTTTTAGTTTGATTTGTCTTTATAACTTATATGGTGTTTTCCCCTTAGAATCAAGAGCTTTCAGGAAGAAAAAAAGGGAACATTATCTTTAGTTTTTTTAACCTTTATTTAATCTTTATAATAATACTAATTATTAAGAATATTTTACTTATTTAAATTCTAGACCCCCAAAGTTTCCGCTAGTGGAAATCAGGCATCTCTTAAGAACTAAAAAGTAATAAATTTTGAGTTCCTCTTTTTTTTCTCCCTCATCTTTTTCTGTTTTATTTAATTGGCTAATTTTTAAAAAAGAGAATATTCATCAAGCAGAGGGTCCCTCAGCCATACTAGCCACCACTACCACCACCACCACCATCACCATCACCTCAACTCCCTGGCAGTTCCTTGTTTCTCTTCACTGTGCTCCTCGATTTTTGGGGAACAGTAAGCCAGGAGTTTGGGTTTTTTTGTTTTCATTTTTCAGTTTGTGCTTTCTGACTATGTAAATGAAGTAGTGCCTGCTGATATAAGCTGCTAATGAACATGACATGGACAATCCAGGACCTATTATTTTTTATGCTGTTATTTATCTACTGTATTTATTCTGCCCAGTGCCAACAGGCTAATCCCTAGAAAAAGAGTGGTCCTAGGGTGTTGTTTCCTGTTTACAAACCTCTAATGGCTTAACCTCCCTCCCTCCAACCTGGCCCTATTTATCTTCCTAGTGTTATCTCCTGTAATAATCTGTTTGGCTTCTAGTCCTCTAAGCTTCACAGCTGTAGCCACTTAATCTCTACCTTTTAGCTTCCAGGACCTTTCCTTGGGCAGGAGCAATAGAAGAAACCCCAATCAACAGCTTAACACCCAGTCAGAGTTCAGCGATGAGATAGCATTACTACTAGTCCTATTCTGACCTTATGTTCCATTACCCAGGGTTTTGTGTTTTCCCTTGGTGATCTGTCCCTAACTTTGTACTGTGATTTTAATAACTGGATATCAGTGTTGTCCCCTCATATCTGATGCCTTGGTTGTCTGCCTGGTACTATAATTTCTTTGAGGTTTAGTTCCTCCCTTACCTTCCAAGGTACCTTTCAGGAGACTATTAGAATGCAAGCTGCTTGAAAGAAGGGATTATTTCATCATTTGTATTTGTATCCCTAGAACCTGGGCAAGGCATGCACTTAATAAAAGCTTCCTGTTTGACTAGAATTCTGTCTTTGAACCCCAGTCACTGGGAGCATTTTCTGCTACCTGCTGACAGATCCCTCTGACTTTTTCCTGTCCCAGGATGCCTAATGAGCAAATTTCTGACTCCCTCCTATTCCCCCTGCCCAACCCATATATAAGCATCTGTTTGATCTTAGGGTCCTGACCTTCCCCACTCCCCTCAGATTGGATCATTGTGCAGCCAACTAAACCCCCTGATTAAAACATACACAAAGCAGTGAGTAATCTTACTTATTTAGATTCATTGATTACTAAATCACTCAAATGTATTCACAGAATGCAGAATTTTGACATAAAGATAGAAGTGACCACAAAGAAATTTCATAAATGTTGACAAGGATATGAGCTTTAGAAACAGCTTGAAAGGCTAATTATTTGATTGTAAAGCATATCCATCAACAAAGTTTGATCGTTTTTCAACTCACATAGTCTAGGTGGGTCATCAGTATGTTAGTTATCTCTCCTAGCTTTTTCTTATCTGGAAATTCAATCAGCATTCTATCTATGCCTTTATTTAAGGCACTGATTTTTTTTTTAAGTAGTAAACATTCCAGAACCAAGCAAAGGTCTCTGGATCATTCCCTTGGAGACTTCCTGCCATGTTGATATGGAACCATTAATAGTCACTCTTTGGGTCCAAACATTATACCAGTTCAGAATCCATCTACATGAATTACTATCTAATCTACATCTCTATTTTCCATACAATAACAATAGTATGTTATATGTTATTAAAGAACTTTGGTAAAATTTATGTAAACTGTGTTTTGGCATCTTCCTGATTACTTAGGGAAATAATTTTTGCTTTTATGATCACTACAATTTTTTAAGGAATCAAAGTCAAGTTATTGACCTGCAGTTTACAGATGATATCCTCTGTCTCTCTATCTCTGTTTCTGTCTCTCTCTTTCTCTTAGTCTGTATATCTCCCTCTCTCCCCTGCCATATGCACACTAGGTTTCCCTATCTTGCTCAAGCAAGAAGTGCAACAGCAACAACTCAACAGGCCTATCTCCACTGCCATTACCAAGGAAGCTGTGATCTGTTCTCTTTCTGACATGGGTTGGTATGCCCCTCCTTGAATAACCTAGTTTTTTCCCATCCCAAAGGTTCACCCTAATTGTGCCCAACAGTCTAGGGCTTTAGCCCTGTGGCAGAACAGACCTCTTGAACTTAAGAGATGGACCAGCTTCAGTCTCTTCTATTAGCAGGAAGATTTACTTATCTTTGAGCAGGAACTTCATTTTGGCCATTTTTATTGTTATTTCCAGTGAAAAGGTTACTTTCCCTTTCTAATCTGCCTTCCAACCTCACTCAACGAAAATTGCTCTCTCCAAAATTCCTAATAATCTTTTATCCAAAATCTAATAGACTTTTCCCAATCCTTGTCCTTCCTGACCTCTCTATAGCATTTGACCCCTACTGACCATGCATTACTCCTAAGTATTCTATTTTCTCTAGGTTTTTGTGGCCCTGCTTTCTGTAGTTCCTTCTCCTACTTATTTTGTTCCTTCTAAGTCTCTTTTGTTGGATCATCATACGTAGACACACCTTGATTATAAGAGTATCACAAGTCTCTGTCCTAGGCCTTTCCTTCCCTCTCTATGCTCTCTCTTGGTGACCTCATCAGTTCTCATGTGTTTAATTTTTATTTTTTTGCTGATTACTCCAAGATCTTTACATAGAATCTTCAAATTCTTAGTGCAGTTTTCACCTATTTTAAAACCTACATATTCAGGCCGAAACTTTCTTCAGAATTCTGGCTTTAACTCATCAACTATCTGTTGGGTATTTCAAACTGAATGTCCTGTAGACATCTCAAACTCAATGTATTTAAAATAGGATTCATTATCTCAACCCCCAAACCCAGCTCTCTTCTGAACTCCTCTATTTCTATCAAGGGGACCACCATCCTTCCAGATACCTCATTTTGACTCATCTCACATATCCAATTGGTTGTCAGACTGCTATTACTGCCTCTAGAATATCTTTCACATCTATCACTTTCTCTCCACTCATATAGCCAGCACCTTAGTCAGGTCCTGTTCACTTCTCCCTGTACTATTATAATAGCTTCTTAATTAGTTTTCATGCCTCTAGTTTCTCCCTGTTCCAATACATCTTAAATATCTTTGCCAAAATGATTTTAATGTATGGGTCTAATATTATCATTCCCTTGCTCAATAAACCCCGGTAGTTTCACATTACTTTTAAAGGCCTAACAGAATACTTTGTATGTTTTCCCAGAGGTCATAGTGTGCCACTGGAGTTTATTGGGTGGGAAAATAACATGATTTTATACATGCTTCAGGAATATCATTTTGGCAGTTGCATGGAAGCTGTATTAGAGAAGGGAGAATCTTGAGGCTAATGAGAGCAATTTGCTGGTTTTTATAATACTCCACAGAGAGATGGCTCAGTGGATAGAGCACTAGGCTTTGAGTCAGGAAGACCTAAGTTCAAATCCATCTTCTGACACTTACTAGCTGTGTGACCCTTAGCAGGTCATTTCACCTCTGTTTGCCTTAACCCACTAGAAAAGAAAATGGCAAACCACTCCATTATCTTTGAGCAGCTAGGTGGCGCAGTGGATAGAGAAGCAGGCCTGGAGTCACAAAGGCTCATCTTCCTGAGTTCAAATCCAGCCTCAGATGCTTACTGGCTGGGTGACTCTGGGCAATCACTTACCCACTTACCCCTGTTTGCCTTAGTTTCCTCATCTGTAAAATGAATGGAAGAAGGAAATGGCAAACCACTCCAGTGTCTTTGCCAAGAAAACCTCAAAAGGGGTCAGGAAGATTCTTCTCATGAAGAGTCAGACATGACTAAAAATGACTGAATAACCACACAATAGTCCAGCGAAATATCACGAAGGAAATGAAATATGAGAGATGTTATGAAGGTAGAATCAGTGAGAGCTGAATGAGTAGATGCATGAGTCTATCTTCCTATTTACAATCCAGCCCTATTCTCCTTTTTAGTCATCATATTTCTTTTGAATGAGGTATACCCATCCAGAACCTCATTCCAGTCATTAGTTTCATCCTACCAAAACTCACTTATATCTGTGAAGTCAAAATTGCTTCCTTGTGTTAAGATTTCTAATTCTTCTTACTTGCTGATTAAACTTTGGATATTTGTATGTGGAGATCATATATAGATAGATAGAATATTTATTATGTGCTGTCTAAGTCCTGGGGATAAAAATATAAGCAAGCAAGACAGTCTCTACCCTCAAGGAGCTTATACTCAAATGGAGGAAGTCAAAACACCTGGAGGCTAGGGAAGGGGAATAATAAGGAGCTAAGGCAAGGTTGGGGAATTTGTGGCCCTCTAGGTCCTCAAGTGTGGTTCTTTGACTGAATCTAAACTTCACAGAACAAATCCTTAGGATTTGTTGGGTAAAACTTGGACTCAATTAAAAGGCCACACCCAAGGACCTAGAGGTCCACATGTGGCCTCCAGGCCCAGACAGTTACATTCTCCCTCCCCCCCCCCCATCATTGTTAACATCTTTACTTAAAATTTTGAGTTCCAAATTCAATTCCTCCCTTCCCTTCCCCCTTCCCTGAGATGGTAGGCAATCAGATACAGGTTATACATGTGCAATTATGTAAAACATTTCCATATTAGTCATTTTGTACAAGAAGACTCGGATAAAAGAAAAAAATGAAAGAGTGAAAATTAGCATGCTTCAGTCTCTATTCAGTCAATATCAATTCTTTCTTTGGAGGCAGATAGCATGCTTCATTATTAGTCCTTTGGGATTGTCATGGATCATTGAATTGCTGAGAATAGCTAAGTCATTCACAATTCTTCATTGAACAATATTGCCATTACTGTGCACAACATTCTCCTGGTTCTGCTCACTTCACTATGCATCAGTTCATGTAAGTCTTTCCAGGTTTGTCATTTCTTACGGCACAATAATATTTCTTTATAATCATATACCACAGCTTGTTTAGCCATTCCCGAATTGATGGGCATCCCTTTGATTTCTAATTCTTAGCCACCACAAAAAGAGCTGCTATAAATACTTATGTACAAATAAGTCCTTTTCCTTTTTTTTTTTTTTGGATGTTTTTGGGATATAGACCTAGAAGTGGTATTGCTGGATCAAAGGGCATGCACAATTTTATATCCTTTCAGGCATAGTTCCAAATTGCTTTCTAGAATGGTTGGATCAGTTCACAATTCCACCGACAATACATTAATGTCCCAGTTTTCCCACATACCCTCCAAAATCCAACAACTTCTTTTTCTCTCATATTAGCTGATCTGCTAAGTATGAGGTAGTACCTTAGAGTTGTTTTAATTTGCATTTCTCTGATCAATAGTGATTTAGAACATGTTTTCATATGACTATAGATAGCTTTGATTTCTTTGTCTGAAAACTGCCTGTTCATGTCCTTTGACCATTTATCATTTAGGGAATGACTTGTATTTTTATACATTTGACTCAGTTCTGTATATATTTGAGAAATGAGGCCTTTCTCAGTTACAAAAATTTTCCCTAGTTTTCTTCTTTCCTTGTAATTTTGGTTGCATTGGTTTTCTTCGTGCAAAAACTTTTTAATTTTATATAATCATTTACATTTTGTAATGCTCTCTATATCTTCTTTGGTCTTAAATTATTCCCTTTTCCATATATCTGATAGATAAACTATTCTATGCTCTCTTAATTTGTTTATAGTATCACCCTTTATGTGTAAATCATGTACCCATTTTGACCTTATCTTGGTATATGGTGTGAGATATTAGTCTATACCTAGTTTCTGCCATTCTGTTTCCCAGTTTTCCCAGCAGTTTTTGTCAAATAATGAGTTTTTGCTCCAAAAGCTTGGCTCTTTGGGTTTACTAGATTACTATCATCATTTACTATAATATAATTTGTACCTAATCTATTCCACTGATACACCACTCTATTTCTTAGCCAGTGCCAGATTGTTTTGATAATTACTACTTTATAATACAGTTTGAGATCTGGTACAGATAGTCAGCCTTCTTCAGAATTTTTTTTTTCATTGATTCCTTCTATATCCTTGAGCTTTTGTTTTTCCAGATGAATTTTGTTATTTTTTCTAACTCTTTAAAATAATTTTTGATGGTTTGATTGGCACTGGATAAATAGATTAATTTAGGCAGAATTATCATTTTTATTATATTGGCTTGGCCTACCCATGAGCAATTCATATTTTTCCAATTGTTTAGATTTGACTTTATTTGTGTGGAAAGTATTTTATTATTGTGTTCCTAGTTTTGTTTTGGCAGGTAGACTTCCAAGTATCTTATATTTCCTACAGTTATTTTAAGTGGAATTTCTTTTTCTATCTCTTTCATTCTTTATCAGCCCTTGTTACATACACTTCTCCCTTGGCCAAGAGTATCTCATTCCAGTATTTTAAGCCATGGTCCAAATTTCCATTCTCAGACATAATCCTCTTCTAGCTAATAACTTGCAAAATCCCTTTTTCCCCATCTGCATCCCTTGCATTTAATAGACAGCAATGAAGAAAACATCATCTGTGCCCTATAGTTTTCAGTTTCTTGCCCAAAACTTATAAACTTTGGCAATATTTTCAGGTTTTTTCTGCAAGAAAAATTTGTATCAACATGAATCACCAGAAGGAGATAATAGTCATTCATTTTGACAAGTCAATCAATCAATCAAACATTTATTAAGTGCCAGGCACTGTGCTAAACTGGGGATACAAAAACATGGAACCCCAGTCCTAAAACCTACAATCTAATGAAGTCATGGTAATTACTGTTATATCTTGATACATGCCCAAGAAGACAACAGATCTCTCTATTATCATCGGGCTGACAAATCATTATTTCTGTTTTCCTGAGCAAAGAGTAGTCTTCTTTTCTTTCCTTAATTCTTATTAAATCATCTGTCAGTAATCAATCAATCAGTCGGTCAGCCAGTCAACAAGTGATATGTCCCAGACACTGTGTTAGGACCAGTGATACAAATACATGACTGAGCCGATCCCTATCCAGTAGGAGCTTACATTCTATCTGATAGTTTTTGTGGCTTTATTTTATCATTCTTTGGAAAGCAAACAACAGCCTTCTCAGACCTCATTTGTCTCTTCAGGAAAAGGCTGAAATTTGATTTTGTTGGGTTTTTTTTTAGCTCTTTCCCTCTGCCCTCTGGGACATTTTTCCATTTCTCCACTTTTTCTCAAGGATTATTTACAATTTGTGACTTCTGTTCTTTTTCTACTTCCATTATATCCTGTCTTCCTTTTTTTTTTTTTAAAGCAAAGGAACACATCATTGTGTCTGATAACCTGGAGTGTAGAGAGAGGTATTCCTTGAGTCGCTTCACTTTCTCTTCTAGGAATGAAGCCAACTTGCCCTTGGAACAAAGATAAACAGTCACTTGTTATAGCAGAAATACAAATATTGGCTAGTAAATGTAGTTCAGTTCAAAATTCATCATGCTCCATAATGAATGAGACTTTCAGGTTTTTTTTTTAAAGAAAAATGATTTGTGGGCATTTATGCTTCACTTCCTAAATATTTCCTTAAAACCTTTTCAACTTATCACCTAAAAAATTGAAAGCCACACCTAATGTCATTTCTTTGGATTCAACTACACTTTTCCAGCCAAGTCCTATTTCATTTTCTCTTCTTGTTTCTTCTACTTACCTATTTACTTTACTTCCTTAATTTACTGAGTGTTTCTTACTTATTTTGTCAACCTACCTTTTCTCCCTCCACCCACCCACCCTTCCTGAAAATTCTTCTCTTCAGGTGTTTAATTGTTACTCCTTTTCTTCAATCATCTTGACTATTCCTAGAGACTGAATTCTCCTACAGCTCAAGACATTCATTCATCTAATCCCCAAGTCGTCCAAAGTTTCTCTTCACATAAATTCATTCTCTGGATTTATTCACAAGTCTAAGATCTTTAATAATCACCTTTAAAAATTCCTTCTTCTAATTATTCAAGGTAAATCATTGTAACCTCTTTTCTTCCTTTTCCTACAATCCTCTCTCACAGACAGTAGAAATAAAATCTTCAAGTAGATAGTTCTCCTTCCATTTTTCTTCATTTGCCTATATTTCTCCATACTTAATCCCTGGCCTTCTTTGTAAGTCCAATCACCTTTACAATTTCTTTCTTAATTCAGCTCAGAGCTTCCTTTTCTCTCACAAAAACCAGAAGTAAAATCACTCCTCCCTCTAAATCTTAATCTGGATTGTCACTGAATTCTAATTCACTTTTCTCAGATGACAGTATTTAAGTGTTTACTCTATCCTTCTGGTTTTACTTTTTTGTTTTACTTGGCATTGTTTCATAAAGGTCTTATTCCTCATACTTGTCCACATAAATTGCACTACAGTGTTCTGTTATATTAAATCACATCACTGCACCATAATTTACCTACTGCTGGATATAGAGATGGCTTCTAGGTTTTATTTTTCAATAGTTATAACCATATTTGAATAGACAACTTTTTTGGTTTTGTTTTTGACAACAGTCATGTTATAGTACCATCAATAGAATTAATAGGTAAAAGGCTATAATTATTTTATAACTCTAAATACTTATTGCTTGATTGCTCTCTAAAAAGTCTACATTTGCAATTCTACCAGCAATGAATGGATGTACCTGTTTCTTCACAGTCTCCTCACCCTCAGCATTGAATTTCATTTATCTTTTGTTATTTTTTTTTCCTATTTAATTGGTATGAGTTTATAGAATCATAGATCTATATCTGGAGAGGACCTCTGAGGCTATCTATTCCAATCCCATTTTACGGATGAGGAAGCTCAGGCCAAGAAAATTTAAGTGACAGAGGTAATAAGTTAAGCATCAGTTGACTTCAGTCACTACTTTTCCTATTATATTATGCTGCTTCCTGAGATATTTTTTCAAAGTTATTCTTTCTTTTCTTTATTAGTGAATTTGATCATTTTTTCCAAGTGATTATTAATGATTTGTCTTTTAGCTTTTCAAAATCATCCCTTAGCCATTTATCCATTGTGGACTGGGAGTTATAATTCTAATTTCATAATAGTTTCTCATATATTTCATGTGTCAATATTTACTTTGTTGTGTTAGCCATAGATATTTTCCCCAATCTGTTCTTTTTTTCTTTTAAATAAATCGTGTTGTATATCTTTTTTTTTTTATTTTAGTGTAGTCAGGTCCAATGATCTTGTCCCCAATAATTCCTTGCATTTGCTGAATAAAAAGGCACCACTTCACAATGGGAAAAAATTTTATTCCATGTTTTTCCATTTTTTAAATAGTTCTTTGAAAAATGTTTAAATTCCTCATTCTTCTGGAATTCACTGTGGTAAGTGATAAAAGATTTGGGTCCAAATCCTTTTTCCATCAAAATTGTAAACCAATTTTCTTAAGTACATTTGTTAAATAATACATTTTTTTCACTTAGTTTTTATTTTCTAAAGATTTGTCAAGCTCATACATTTTGTATAAATTGGATTGGATATTCAATACACACACATACATTGTGTGTGTATATATGTATATGTGCATACATGTATATATATGTATATGTGTACATATATACATATGTGTACATGCATACATATACATTCATACAGATATAATAATTATAATGTCATAATAGATTCTATATATATACATATATATATATATATATATACACATACACATATATGTTTAATTTCATTGATTTATTTTTTTATTTCTTCCCTGGTAACACATAGTTTTAATTAGAGCCATTTTGTAGCATGTTAAAATCTCATAATTCCTGGTCATCTTCATCAATTTTTTTCAATATACTCCTTAATATTCTTGTTATTCATTTGTTTTTCAATATAATTTTATTATGAATTTGTCTAGTTCCTCTGGTCTTCTTTAATATTACTCTAAATATGTGTTCATTTGGAGTAATATTGTCACTTTTACTAAATTAATGGAATAATGGATAGACACCCGACTTCAGAGTCAGAAAGACCTGGATTCAAATAACTCTGATACATATTGGCTGGATGACCATGTAACTAAACTTCCAGTGTCCAACGTAATTCTCTACAATTATAAATTTCAGAGCAGATACCAATCTATATTGGGAAAGATTTTGGTATAGGAAGTTCCCTATACCAGTAAAATCATAGGTTTAGTTGAAAAAAAAAACCAATCCATTTAAAGTGAACATTTAATGTGTCTCCAGATGTTTAGGTCTTCCTTTATTACGATCATTGTAGTTTTATAGTTCTTTTTGTACAGGTCCTACGTATTCCTATGTAGGTTAATTTCCAAATATTAGGGCTTTCGTTGCTCTTGTGAACCTCATTCTTTTTTATTACATTTTCTTTATTTTTATTATGATTACATAAGCATGTCAATTATTTTTCTGTATTAATCTTACATTTGGTGACTGCTGAATTCATTTACTGTCTCTTTGAAGTGGTAGGATTTCCAAGTTATATTGTCGTGTCATCTGCAAATAATGGCATTTTGACATCTTTATTTCTAATGTTAATCCTGCTAATATAGCTTTCTTGTCTTGCTGCAATCACTAGAATTTCCAATACCATATCAAATAAAACCAATGAGTATGGGAAGCTTTACTTTGTACTTATTTTTTAGAGGGACTGCTCCTAATGTTTCTCAACTGTATATCATATTGGATCTTGGATTAAGGTTGATAGATTTTTTCATTATCTTAAGAGAAAAAATCCTCAATAAACTATCTATCAGTTTTCATCTTTTATTATGAATGAATATTAAATTTTATTAAAGGCTTTCCTATATCTTATGAAATATGGCCATATGGTTGTGTGGTTTTTTTTTAGTTTTTTGCGTCTTTTTTGGATTATATTTGTAGTCTTTTTGATGTCGGACCAGCGTTGGATGTCTGATTTCAATTCTGCTTTGTCATGATGAATACTTTTATTTATGCATTGTTATTGTCTATTGGCTAATACTTTGTTTAATATTTTTGCACCTATGCTGGCAATATTGTACTATAAGTTCTTATAAGTGTTATTTTTGCCTCATTTTAAAATCAATACCACAGTTCTCCCCTTGGCTTTCTCTACACTTATGAATAATATATGTAACATAGCGATATTGTTCTTCAAAGTTTGAAAGAATTCCACTGTGAACTTGAATATTCCAGGTTTTCCTTTTTGCTTAACTTGGTGATTTTTTAATGACTTGTCTTATTTCCTCCTAGAGATTGGTCTACTTAGAAATGTTCCTTTTCTGTGATGTCAAGTTTGGCAATTTATATTTTTTGTAGATAATTACCATCTCCTTTAAACTTTCTCACATATTAGAAGGTAGCTGTGGATAGAAACTCCCTTTTTAAAACTTTTTAACCTCATTTTCCATATGTAAATTTTCAAATTCACATTTTCTCTCTTTTTTGAAAAATTAGATTTGCTAATGGCTTATCAGTTTTATTGGTCTATTAAAATAACTGCTTATTTATCAACTTAAGAACTTTTCTATGTATTTCTGCTCTTGTCTTTATAATTTCTTTTTACAAATTAAGCCTTGTTCAAGATTCCTTGAAATATAAAACAATACAAGTAACTTTAATACCACTTTGAACATTACTATTAAATACTTCGTAAAATATAGATGTATATTTGCAAGAGGTGTTTGCTACTGCCATAGAAGAGATCTAGTATAGAGTTCATATTAAAGATGATTTCTTGATAAATGAGTGACTACAGAGATTCTTGTTTGCATATAGTGTTCTGCTGATAGCACAGAGCCTCCTAAATGAGAACTATAATTATTCTAAGAGTTTTGCCTAATTATCCCATGGGAAAAACCAAGTGAAAGAAGAATATCTATTGTTTGGACCTGAGGTGTACAACAGTCAATGACTCACAGCACTCCTGATTAGGGCTGGACAAAAGTAAAATATAATTGGAAAATACTTAACAAAGAGATACAATAAAACATAGATAGTGTTAATATGTGATTTTTTAAGTCAATATGCTGCCTACAGGGATCTTTATGTATGGTTTAGTCGTTCTCAATTTCTTGAGTTTGATGCCACTTAGACTAGATTATGATGAGTAGTGGGCAACCTTTAGTTTGGACCTTGTCTGTCAGTATAGACCAACACACACATATAAGTATATATTCCTGTGTATATGCACAGATACTTTTGGAAATATTAAGGAATAATTTTTCTTGCAAAGACTTTTGCTTTTTTGTCTTTTAACAGAAATAAGTACTATGTTTTGTCAAAAGCTATTTTTCTGCCTATTGAATAATCATTTCATTTTCGTTTTTGTTTTTAATTGATTCATATTTCTTCTTTTTTCTAGTTTTAATCAAATCCAGTCATGAGGAACACTGCAAAATATATTCTTATTGTTCTTCTTGCTTTTACTTTTACTTAATATTTTGCCTCAATATTATATCGTGACATTGTTGATTGTCCTCTTTCTCTGCTTTATCTCTCTCTCTGATTTTATATCAAGGAGATTATTAGCCCAGATGATAGCCTCTGATGACATAAAGAGAAAACACCCAGCTCCTACCTGCTAAAAAGCCATACTGGGCTTGTAAAGCTAGAGATTCCCTGGGACGCAGTCCAAAAGATACATCTATATCTATATGGAGAGATAGAGTTTATATATATAGTTTATAAATATATAGTTTATGCATATATATGTGTATATGTATTCATATATATGTATACATATATATACATAGTTTTCTATAAATTCCACCACTTTCCTGATTGAATGACAGCTAGGAAAAGGGAGAAGAAAAGATTTATATCTGGATCTGATTATGATGGTAGCATACAATGATTAAGAATTTAGCTTTCTGCTGGAAAAGAATAATAATCCTATTTAACCCAACTAGAATTTTTAAAATATTTTATCAGGAGGTCTGGACTCCACCCTGTGCTGTGGACACTAAAAAAAGAAATGGTTCTGTAATGTTAATGGAATATGAACATCTTCCCCCGCCCCCACCTGCCATTAATAGGCCTCATGAGGAACCCATTAAGGGAAGACTGCTTAGGGGAAGCTTGCTTGTTAGGAAGGCTTTCAGACCTTTTGATACTAAGTTATTTAGGCACTGAGTCACAAGGTTTGTGATGCCTCCTGATTAAGAAGTGTATATACACTCTGAGTTGGTGTTTTGCTTTGGGGATTCATTTGTGAGAAAGATTTTTTGATTCCCTGCTCGAGACTCTGAGTACTCAGAACTCCCCTACTGCTCAGATGTAAAGGCTCTCTGGATCCAGTGGTGTATGTAAAGCGTATAGCAATATTGCTTTGGTTCAGGCGGTTAAGAGCCCTATCTGTTGATCTTTGTGCTAATTTCTCTGCTTGTATTTTCTCTGATGTTCAGGGTGCTGACCCTTCCCCTGAATTACTGAATGTAATTAAAAGTAGGATTGTTAACCCCTTTAAAGTTGCTTTCCTTTAAAAGCGGATCAAAGAACCTGTGCTAGCAGGCCATCCTGGGTATGCTAGGGTGCTTGCTGTTACAGGTTCCCTATCCCTAACCCCAAGGAACATGTCCACGTGCACACACAAAATAGCTAGAGGACAACATGTTATCAACTCTGGTTTCTATCTAATAGAAGTGTCATAGGATTTGGAACTCAAAAAAGACCTTAGATATTAACTAGTCCAATCTCATTTTACAAGAGATCTCTGCTCCTGACTTCTGGTGTGACCCTGGGCAATTCATATCATCGCTTCATGAAGTTTTTGCCCAAGATTACACAGAAAGTCAGCAGCAGAGGAAAGATCCAAATGTCGTACTTTTGACAAGAAATTGAATGTTTTTTATTTTTAATTAAAAAAAAAAAGGATTAGTACTACATTGTTGTCCTTCTAGTAAAATATAGCCCTATCCAGCATTGGGGGTGGGGAGGCGCTGGCACAATAAAAAGTATAGCATCTCATTTCTGTGTCAGGTGGTGCAGTGGATAGAGCACTGAGCCTGGAGTCAGGAAGATCTGAGTTCAAATCCAGCCCTTAGACATTTACTAGCTGTGTGACCCTGGGCAAGTCACTTAACCTCTGTTTGCCTCAGTTTCCTCAACTCTAAAATGAGCGTTATAGTAGCACCTTCCCCCCAGAGCTGTCATGAGGATTAAATGAGATATTTGTAAGGTGCTTAGCACAGTGCCAGGCACAGAGCAAATATATAATCTTAGCTAATCATCATTTCCTTCATTATTATCATCGTTATTTTTATTATCATTATTTTTTCGAGATCATTTCTGCAAAGAAGGATGAAAGGGATGGAATGGTCAAGGGCTGGTAATTGAGCCTCCTGAGAAAGTCAGGAGGGTCAGCGGGAAGAGTTCACCGGAGTCTGGTGCCAGGAGGTTCATGAGGGACTTCAACTCAAATGATCTGGTGCAAACAATTACTCAAAAAACCAAAGAGAAGTTATGATGAACTCTTCAGCCGGAATAAGGTCACTGAGTCGGGTACTTGATGGATCTCCGCTCTCATTGTGCTGTAGGACAACCAAGCAGGATAATGACAGTGATGACAACTAAATACGACAATAATATATGATGTAATATCATATCGTATCGTACCATACCATACAATACGATAGGATACGATACAATACGATATGATACGATATAATATAAGACAAGATAAGATAAGATAATATTTATATTTATATTATATTTATATTTATAATATAATGTAATATATGATATACCATAATGTAACATAACATAATACAGTATAATATAATAAATTATATATAATATAATAAGCAGTAGCAAACATTTGTATAATGCTTTAGGGTTTGTAAAGTGATTTATAAATATTTTCTCATTTTATCCTCATGAGAAGTAGGTGGCTATCATTGTCCCTATTTTACAGATGAAGAAATAGAGGCGGGCAGGTTAAGTGACTTGCCTGGGATCATGCAGCTAATAAATGTCTGAGTTCATCTTTGAACTGAAGTGTCCTTGCCCCCAGGCCTGTCACTGTGTCCCCTGAACTCCCTAACTGCTTCTAGTGTTAGCTAAGCGGAGTACGTGGGAGAAAGGGGACACGACATAGTATGTCTGTGCCGCTTCTAGTATGTCACTTCCCTGTCTATGAGCTCTTTTCTGAATAATCCTTTAGTGACTTACTCTCCTACATATGACAAAGTAAGGCTAAAAGCCTTAAGTAGCCTAGAACCAAGGGGGCAGCCTCCACCATTGATAGATACTGTTGTGTGGAGACTGTTGCACCCCTAGATATATTGGGTTGCCAGGATGTCTAGGATCTTTTGGCCTTGGCTTTGGCACGCCAGCAAAACTAAACCAACAACATCACTATATGGTGTTGTTTGGGGCTAGAGAGAGATCATAGATTACAAGGTAGATGCTCTCAATGTGGGGGTCTGTGATTTTGTTTTTTAAAATATTTTGATAACTGTTTCAATAAAATTGACTTCTTCTGTAACTCTATGTATTTTATTTTATGCATTTAAAACCATCACTCTAAAAAGGGGTCCATAGGTTTCACTAGACTGCCAAAGGGGTCTATGACACACAAAAAGGTTAAGAACCCCTGCCCTATAGGGGAATTCTTAGCCTAGTAATAAAGTCTACCAGTCTTAAAGGAATTGATCAATAACCAGCTGTAAACTGTGACATTTTGGAAAGAGAGTAGAGCTGCAAACACAGCTGTAGGGGGTCACTTAGTAACCGTGGCATTAGCAAGCAGAATGAGGGAGTGGGGACATCTCACAACACTCCTCCCTCTGGTAGGTTGGAGCCCATCCGCATTTCCACCACATTACCAAGTATGGGCAGGTGAAAGGATGCCTGTACCGGCAGACTGTAAGCTCTAAGACGGCAAGCATCAAATTCTATTTATTTTTGTATCCCCCCAGCATCAAGCACAGTGAGATACACATAATGAGCCCATAATTCTTTTTCTTTAACTGCCTTATCCTATGTCATATAGCGAATCAACATAGAGGGTGAGTTAGAACCCATCTCTCTTCCCAGTGTTCCTTCCTCTAGACCGTGCTAGGCCAACTTAGCAATTTATAGCAAACGATTCCAATTTAAAGCACATCTATAATTGGATATTGGCTACATCTTCAGTACCCACAATAACAAAAGAAATAACTTTAAATATATCATAATAACCAATTACTTGAAGGGGCTCCATTCTGCATGTTGACAATGAGCCCAAAGCTCAGCTCACAAGGTACGCTCTTCCTGAGGTTGATGGTGGTGGTAACAGACACATAGAGCAGTACGGAGTCGCTGATTGTTTTAAGTGGCAGCTTCCTTTAATTGTGTACTCATAAAGGAGGAGAGAATGAAAGCCCATGAAACCCTTCTTGCACCTGGAGGCAGGTGGTTAGGATCAGGAGAAGGGAGCAAAAATGTATGTAATATTACACATGGTAATTAAACTCTGTAAAAACACTTCTTGATTGATCTTTGTTATTTAATCAGTACCTGGCACACAATTGAGTCAGTGTTTTTAGAATGACAGTGATGATTGAGGACTGTAATAAAAAAGTATACATGCATATATACACACACATGCACACAGATACATACATGTGCCTCTATATGTGTTTGTATTCATACATGCATACATTTATACATATACATACATAAAGTATACATGCATATATAAATATATACCCACATACATGCATGTGTCTATGCATATGTGTATGTACTTATACATACATACATATATATTTATCTCCCTTCAAGGCTTGCAAAGCACTTTTTTTTAGTCACAATCCTATGAGATAGGTATTTGAAGTACTATTCTTCCCGTTTCACAGCTAAGGAAAATGCTCGGTTTAGTTATTTTTAGTTATTTGCCCTTCATAAGAAGATTAATAAGTATAAGGACTGGGGTTCAGATGTGGTTCTCTCCTGACTCTACTACATGAGAATGCCTCAGCAACCAGGGCCCAGAATTGTGCCCCAAAAGGTCAGTCCAAGACTTCCTCTTGTTGCTGTTGAGTCGTTTTCAGTCATGCCCAACTCTTCATGGCTCCATTTGGGCTTTTCTTGGCAAAGATACTGGAGTGGTTTGCCATTTCCTTCACTAGCTCATTTTACAGATGTGGAAACTGAGGCAAACAGGATCACACAACTAGGAAGTGTCTGAGGCTGGATTTGAACTTAGGTCCTCCTTCCAGACTAAGAATAAATGTACAGTAGTCGAAAATACTTATTGAAATTACAACATCAATTGTGTTGTTTATTGGAATTTTGAATTCTACTTTCAATCTAAATTCTAATTAAGTGAAATCTAATTAAATTCTTATTTAAATTTAAAATTTACATTTAAAACTATGTTTTAACTTTAATCTGAATAATCTAGTGCAGTGTACAACTATGGAAAAGCAGGCTGGATTTGGACTGAAAGAACATGGGTTTGAATCGTTCCTCTTTTATTTACTATGATGGGCCTCAGTTTCCTCATCTGTAAAATAAAGTAGTTGGACTAGATGGCCCCTAAGGTTCCTTGTAACTCTTAACCTATGATCCTATAAATTATAACAAAGAATTTCCTCTATTTCAGAGATTCAACTTAGAATAAGCAGTCAGGACCCTAAAAATCGTTGCAATCTGTTGAAAATCCAGAGAGCAAAATTTTGAACGTCTTTTAAAAACCCATTTACCCTTTAGAAATCTCATCCCAAGTTCCTCACATAGTACCAACCATAATTAAGAAAACACAGAGGGGAAGCTTTCCAATTCTGCCTCAGCCCTTTTTTTCTTGGTCTAGCTGTAGTAAAGAGTAGGCAGAATCTATTCCATTTAAGAAAGGACTGCTTTCCTATAAAGGAGAGAAGGTCAGTGGTGACTGAGCTAGCCAGTCGTCACTGCATGTCAGGAGGTGTGACTGAGACTCACAGCTCCCTAATGACTAACTGCCACAATGTAGGTTACAGAAGCATCTAGAAATATGGGTTACGAGGTAAAGGCGGAGGAGGGGAGGGGGAGGCCAGGGGGAGATCAGAGGGTACCTTCGATAAATCATGAAAATTGGTCCACAGATGAAAGAGCAAACAGCTTTTGTTTTCTAATGAGCTCACTGGATTCTGAAATGGAGCCAAGGCAAGCAGAAAGACCCTATGTGGATTTAGGAGTTCTCCCTTATCTGCCCCCTAAAACATGTTTTTAAGCTGTAGTTTAGTTTTATACATGACAATTATTTTCCAAATCTCCTGTGGATGATACAGTTTCATTATGCAAATAGTCTTTGTTGAAGTATTTATTTTATAACCCATCCAGAGGCTAAAATTCCCCATGGTGTCTCATTCGGATGTTTCTAAAGAGGCTCTCCTTCCGAGGAAATGCCAGACCATGAAACCATGAAACCCTGCTTTGGCTGTTTTACGGAAGAATGAAGAGAGGTGCTGTGGGTGGAATAGACATTTCCCTATCTGGACCAGGGAACACGAACATAGCTTTAAGCACAAAGCAGGGACTGACCCTGGGGATTCATCATTTGCAGGCTGATCATCCAACTGCTTGCTTAGCGAGTTCATACGCAGTGTGACAAACGAGTGCTTTTGGGGGCATGACAATGCCAACCATTGTTCAAAACGTGCCATCCTTCGGTCTTCTCACAGCCACCCCTATCTATAGTGAACCTGTTCACTTCCGCCTCCCTCTATCTTTTCATAGACCATATGGGGAGGAACATTACTAAGCTCGCAGATGTGTCTTGGCAGTGCCAGGGATCTCCGCTGCACATAAAGGTGTCAGGAGTCCATCAGAGGAAGGGGGCAGTCTTCACAGTCCTTATGCTAGCTGTTTCTGCTCTGTGTATCAGCATTCTGGTGGTTCTCTTAGAACCTAGAACAATATATCTAACCTGGGTCACGTTTTTATAATAGGAAGTGCTGTGGATAAGCCATTAAGAGTTCTTGATTTATTGTCTTTTTATGGGCCCTTTGCTATGCTACCACGATGGATACCTTGGCAGTCCCTTTCATTAATATCCCATAATGGAGTATTTATGATACTACTGTTGACTCATGGAGATATATTTTACATCTCTGCATAGTAAGTTAAAATGCTGGGTGTAGATGGGAGCCCTGGGTTGGGGACTAATAAAAAAGTGGTTTGGTTACAATTAAGGCAATGTGGTTACTGTATACAGAGTGCTAGCAAAAAGCAAGCCAGGGGAATGCAAAAGCCTGTGGAAAAATACACAGGTCCAAATCTGGTATTAGGATGTTTCCTCAACCTGAGCGATAACAGATAAATTCTCTGCCAGGGAGAGATGCAGTAAAGTAGGACTTTATAGTGTAGAACGGTTAGCATCTGGAATCAGGAAAACACTTAAAACTTTCTCTAGTTATTGATTCTTTTCCTCTCAGGAAAAGGAGTTTGGAGTCATTTAGTTCAGAATTTCACGTATGAAGTTTTCATCCTTTTTCTTCTTCACATTTTATTTTACTTTTTTGTGAAAAGGAAGTCACTCTGGATTAGCTCACATTCTTCTCACTTTTGCAAAGCTGAGTCTTTGCTGTTGTTTTAATTCCCCTTACTATTTCTGGAATGATTTGCTAAGCTGTGAGTCACTTCATTAGGCTATCTCCGTGCCATAATGCACCAACAAATTCAATTTAGAGGAAAAGGAATCATTTACATCATAACACCTAAATTACCTCTGATGATGGAAACATTAATTTCATATGTGGCCTTCAGAACCACGCAGAAGTATCAATGACGCTTCAGAAAGGCTATATCCTAGGTCCCTGTTTACATTTAGTTGCTAAATATGAACCCTACTGTTATCCTTCCTGTCAAGATAGCTTGCCTTCTCTAGAGGCGCTGTGGTAAAGATGATTGATCCTAAAAACACAAGACCTAAGTTCAAATCCTTTCCCTGACATGTACTACCTGTATGAACTTGGGCAAATCACTTAACTTCCTTAGGCCTATAAATGAGAAGGTTGGTCAAGACAGACTCTGACATTCCTTTTGACTCTAAATCTATTACCCTTATGATCTTATACTACCCAAATGTGACTTAATAATAAAATGCATATTATTTTGAATAGATTGTAGTGGTCATGATGAAGGAGAAGCATAGTAATAAGGTATCATCAAAGAAAAGTATGGAAGTACAGAAAGATGGTCAGATAAGCCAAGTAAGGAATGGACAACCCATGGGCTCTACTGGGAAGCTCATGCTGTTAGGAGGAAGTAAGGAAGGCTCCCCTCCGCCTCAGCACATTGGGTGGCAATCTTATGGAAGGATGCAGACAAGGGCTGTGTAGGATGGGAAATCATAGATAGATTGTGATCCACATTGTTGGTAGAAACTTCCAAATCAATGAGATGACAGATCTGTGTAAGTATGTACGACTATGGCAGTGTGCTGTATGTACAGCATGTATGTATAGACAAGTTTTTCTAGAGATGGCTTGCAGGAAGACAAGTATAGGCATCTTCAGCGTGTCTTCCCTCCACCCTTCTCTATACTTGATTCCTGCCAGAGTGGGAAGCAGGCGATAAATGCCAGAAGTCAGTCATTCCGCTCTCCTCAGAGAGAAGGGTTACTGGGCTATAATTCTATCTATCTGCTCTTTTAAATATTATAGTTTAGGAGAAGCAATTTTTAGGTTCATTCTAACCTCCTGACTAGTGTTCCTTAATGAGGAAGGAAAATCCCAAGGTCTATATCCAGGACTTGACCACCTTCTCATCAGATGCCAGTTCCACAATGAACATACACAGCAAATAGCAAACAAACCCATTCATCCCAGCCAAGAGCAAAGCAGAAATCAGATCAAGTATACATATAAGAGTACATGCCAGACAATCTAGATTGAATGAGCTCTCCTTTTCACAATAAGATAACTCAGCTCAACAAAAGATAGAGATCTCACCCAAGGTGAAATTGCTCAAAGTTTCTAGTGCAACAGGTTAGAAAAAGGACATTGTTGAACTTCTAAATGTTGGCTTCTTCCCAGAATCTTTCTGCCTTCATATTCAAGAGGTTGGAATCATGCATCTTCTCTCTTGAAGCTGGAAGCCAGAAGAGATCAGGTCCCTGTTTTCTCCTGCTCCAGCCAACGCTACCTACCCCCTGTGCAGGAGTGTGACATTAAGTAATCGATCTCCACCAGTGAAGAGAGAGTCTTATGCAACTGGTCTTTTTGGGCCAAGCATTACAAGTATTCCAAAATTGTCATTGGAATACAAGTTAGTGAGGAAAAGTATTTTCCCAATTTGTGCAATGGTGAAACTGAACTACAAAGAAATTAAAAGACATTCAAATGGTCTGAATACCTGACAAAGTAAGCCAGATAAAGAGCCATGAACAAAGCCTGGTTTCCCAACTTCCCATCCAGGGCCATCTACATTGATTATCTCAAGCCCTTTACTGCAACTACACTAACTAGTTTACAACTTAAAGAGGGAATCAAGAGATTACATAGGACTTTCTAGAAGTTATTAATTATATTTTGATAGTCAATTCTTCCTAAGAAAAAAGACTACTGGGGCAAGATTCTTTCTTACCAGAAGAAAGAGTTCCTTTAATAGCTTATATAATCTCTCTAGTGAAGATTTACTACTGGTGAAACTAAGCAATGAAGTCTCACACATAGTAGGTGCTTAATTGTAGTAGTAGGTTTATTGATTGACTGACTACCTGATTCCAGCCAGAAGTTGAAAATATTCCAGCTTTGAGCAGTCACATCTATCTACCAAATGAATGGCACAGAATATCAGGTATTTTGACAAAGGTAGAATTCTTGGTTCTTTCATCTTCCTCCGAGCTTCTTTAGAATGCATTTCATAATTTAGGACTCCAATAGACCATCAGTCAAATTAGAACAGTTATCTCGTAAAGGCTGCATAAACTTTCAGCCAAAGCTCAACTCCACAGAGCAAAGCCAGTTCATCTGGAACAAATTATTTTTACCGACCTTAAATAATCAAGGTGGGGAAATGACTGTGTCCAATGTCTTCCCTTCGTAAGTCTGCTATCAGAAAAGTTTCATTTCCAGGTTTTATAGGTCTTGTGCACACATTGGTGTTGGCCATTAAATTGGCCTGCACCTGTGTCCATCTAATTAGGCAGATTACTTGTTCATAGTACTCAGAAAGTCCTGAAAGTTTTCTGTGACTGGAATTTATACATGTATATGTATATGTGTATAAATATATATGTGTGTATGTGTATAGATATGCATATAGATATGTATAGATGTATATAGAGATATATAGATGTATAGATATATAGATATATAGATGTGTATGTATGTATAGATATATAGAGATATATGTATGTATAAATGTGTATATGTATATAAACACACATATACATACATATATACATACACACATATACATATATATGTATGTATACATGCTTATATCTATGAATTGCATATCCATACACATCCTTCTGAAAATAGAGGTTCCTTTATAAAATAATTTTATCTTTGAGGTTTTTCAAACCTACATCATGAGTAGAGAAATGCCATTTGAAGCTGGAGTTCCTGAGTGAGAGTTGGAAGGGACCTGAGAAGTTATTAGTTTAACCCCTAACTGGTCAAGGATCCTCTCGCCAACATACCTGGCAAATCTTTAGCCAGGCTTTGCTTGATGAAATCCTTTTAAAGGAACCCACAGGGAATCCTTTAGCAATGAAGACAGGAGAGAATAGAGAACTCTCACAAGGTGAGAATGTTTACTAAGGATTGTGAGTAGAGACGGACAAAGATAATTCAATTAAACTTTGCCCGTGTGTATAAGATGCCAGCTACACTTATCTCTTCCACATCTCAGGGGTTAATGGTATGGTGCTCCTGCAATCTGGAAAATCCAAATAAAATTTTTTGACTTTCCCTTCATACCAGAGAAGAAGCCTGAATTATTATGTTATTTTTTAAAATGTTGATATTATATAATACCATGCATATATTTCATGCATTTCTGAGTTTCTAAACTTTTTCTGTGTTGTCTTCTGGGCTTTGTGTGTTATCTGTGGCTTCCTCAAAACTTCCCCCAAATTCCTATTTAATTTCTTATGCCGACCCTTGATACATCAAAACTGTAGTGGGGAAAATTGCGATGTGGAAGGGATAACTATACTTTCCTCTGGAAATCATTTTCCTTCATACATTTGTTTCTAACAAAGGATATAATACTAAGTTGTATAATTCACTTCAACTCACAAGCATTTATTGAGTGCCTATTCTATTTACACAACTCAATGCTAGCCCTGAGTATGTAAAGACAAAACCAACTCAGTGCCTGATCTTAATGACTTTATATTTCCTGGAGTAGGGAGAAAAGTTGGGTCAATACTACATGGACACAAATAAATACAAGAAAAACTGAGGAGCGAGAGAACACTAACATCTTAGAGGGTTGGAGAAGTCTCTATGTAGGAAGTAGCACCTGAACCCAACTTTGAAAGATGACAAGCATCCTATTAGATATAGATGAGAGGGTAGTGCATTTCAGTCCCAAGAGGCAGCTTGTCCTAATTCGCTAAGGCAAGAAAGCAAGTATGGGGGAAGAACTAGAAATGCACTTTGATTGGAACATAGAATTCACAAACATAAGAGAGTGAAATAAGGCTGGAAAAGTAATAGTGGTGGTGGTGGGCAGTTCAGAGAAGGGCTTAAATGGTCAAGCAAATTACTTTGTATTTTATCCTATTGTTGATAAAGAGTCCCAGAAAGTGACACGATAAGACCCATACCTTAAGAAAATTATGTTGGCAGTGGTGTGGAAGATGAATTGGAGAACAGAAGAGACTGGAAGTGGAAAGACCAATTCGTAGGCTGTTATAATAGTCAAGAGGAGAGGTAAGCAGAGACAGGGGTGGTGGATGAGTTAATGGAAAGAAGGGAGTGGATGGGAGAGCTGTTTTCAAAGTATTTTACTTAGGAGATGTTCCCTTCTGGAAAGATGGAAGAACATGGCTTCTGAGTAGAAGGATAAAAAATAATAAAACTGTCAGAAGAGGCATAGCTAGGCCTTTCAAATTGGGCTTGTACTCACTGATGGCTTTATCAAAAGGAGAACAAGGTGGAAATGTACTGATACTGTGCAATATGTATATATTAATGAATATATTAGCAATGTTCATATACATTAAAAATATCTGGTTTTTCCAGTGATTTCTATTTCACAGACAAAATGTACAACTTATTTCTGAGCTCACAAAAAATGGATAGGTATTGAAAATGCTCAAGAGTAGAGCTGGTCAGCCACAGAACTCCATGAACAAAATAGATTACTGCATTATTTCCAGGTAGTTTAAGTGTCGAGGTCATGACTGGGCATCTTTCTAACACACAGACAAAGAAGAAAATACACTGTGATCTATATAGCTATTGAAAATGTCTCCAACTTAGGAGGGCATGATCCTTGATCTTCACAATAGCCAACTGATGGACACAATGACCACTTAAGAAACTGACAGATACTCAGCATCAAATTCCTACATATTTGAGGTTACCTCTTTGATTTTCTTTCAACTCCAGTCCAAGTTAGTCCAGGCTCTCTTATGACAAAATAATAACTGTGGCATCCAGAAGTAACTCTTATTTCTCATGCCCTCCCCCTCTCCATGAATCATCTCACCCAGAATTTCAGAGAAATTCCAATGTGCTCTCCTTGCTTGTTGACTGTCCAAAGAGTCCAGCCAACATAAGTCAAGAAAATAGTTTCCATTTGCAAGACTGCTTGCCGGGCCACCCCACCCCATCCTACCCCTATTAAATTTAGGTGCTTTATTCTAAGGCTTTGAACTAAATAAGATAGGAATAGCAGTATGGTAGCCTTGTGATTCTTAGCTTTAAGACACAATGGAAAAATAATATGCTTTCCTTCCTTCCTTCCTTCCTTCTTTCCTTCCTTCCTTCCTTCCTTCCTTCCTTCCTTCCTTCCTTCCTTCCTTCCTTCCTTCCTTCCTTCCTTCTTCTTTCCTTCCCTCCCTCCCTTCCTCCCTTCCTTCCTTGTTTCCTTCCTTCCCTCCCTCCCTCATTCCCTTCCCCCTCCCTCCCTCCCTTCTTTCCTTTCTTTCCTCTTTCTTACTCCCTTTCTCTTCCTCTCTTTCTTCTTCTTTTTCCTCTTTTTTCAATATAGTGAAAGTTTTATTAAATTAAAAAATGCAAATGCAAATGGACCTATACTTGAACCCACAAATAGTCAAAATAACTGGCCTTCTGTTCAGTGGACCTCCACTTTCTACAAGGACCCACATAGGCACACAGAATCACAAAATCCCTAAGTTGAAAGGCATCCCAATGACCATTTATTTCAAACCATGCCTAAAAGGAATTCCCTGTACAATATTGATATCTGACAGCTTTTTTGCTGTCTTGAAGATTTCAAATAAAGACAAGCCTACTACTTCCTAACTGAATCTATTCCAATTTTTGATAGCTCTCATTAAGAGAGATTTTTTCACATATTAAGCCGCTTTGTTACTATTATTCCAAATTCTGCCCTCTTCAGTCTACCAGAATACATATGATGCCTCCTCCATTTGATAAACCTCTAAATACTTGAAGATAGCCATTATGTCCTGCATAAGTCTTTTCTCCTCCAGACTAAACTTATTTTGGATGTTTTTCATTTCAGCCCTTAGTGTAGCCACACATCCTCCAGTAAAACTTATCACAAAACTCAGCGTGACTCATGCAGTTTCTTTTTCTTCCCTCCCTCCTTCCTTCCTTCCTTCCTTCCTTCTTTCCTTCCTCCTTCCGCCTCCCTACCTCCTTCGCCCTCCTTCCCTCCCTCCCTCCCTTCTTTCCTTCCTTCCTTTCTTCCTTCCTTCCTATCTTTCTTCCTTCCTTCCTTCCTTTCTTTCCTTCCTTCCTTCCTTCTTTCTTTCTTTCTTTTTTTCTTTTTTTTCTCAAGCAGCTGGGAGCACTGCAGGAAGTATCTTAGAAGTCTTCCAAGTCTATACTTCATGAAACAGATCTCATCCAGTGCTACCAGTTATCCCCCAGCCACTGATTCCACTTCCCTAAAAACCTTTAATTGCAGGAAAAACATTTGTTAACTTATCACAATATTCCTGGTTTTTGTAGATTCAACTGATAACCAATGCTTGTTGACTAACAAAGAAATGAATAGAAGGTAGGAGTGGAAAACTTTGGTGACTAATTTGGACAAGGTAATGGTGCATTGCGGGAAGATGCATGATGCCTGAAACTATTATTGTTGTCATTCTGAAAGGCATTGTATGGTGTATCAGGTCCAGTAATCTGGAATCTGGACTTCATTGCAGAACAGGGAATAGCAAAGTAAGCCACTCTTCTTAAATGATGGAAGAGCCAAGTTTGGGGATATTCACATACATTAATAAGTCATCACACATTAGTAATTCAATACACATTGGCAGCAACTCAGAAAGTGAAACTTTGAGATACATGGCATATAGAGTTATTATCATTTTCATTTTGTCATTCCCAGCTCAAAGATTTCAATGGCTCCCCTGTGCCTACAGGATGCAGTTCAAATTCATTATCTTAGAATTCCAGACCCTCCACGATCTTGTCTTATGCTTCCTTTCTGGAGGCAATGTTCTACTACTACTGTATAATAACCATTTGCCCCAGCTATTTCCTGTGTGCACCTTGTCCTACCTTCGTACCTTTGTTCATAGATCTTTGGTTCATCTCCCCCTCAACCCCTGCCATTGTTCTCCCCATTCCTATGAATCTTCTTCAAGCCCCAGATCAGAATCTACCTCTTCCCTAACATCCCCAAGCCCATACAGATCTCTTACATTTCTGCATTTGCTACCTATACGAGAGAGAGAGAGAGAGAGAGAGAGAGAGAGAGAGAGAGAGAGACTTGGTGAGTTGTGGGGAAGCTATCCCCACATGTAACAAAGGTTGATGCCCACATGTAACATGGGAGTGTCGTTGTGTGGCTCAAAGTGGGGCAGAATAGGCATCTCTAGCTTCTTCTGTAAAGTGGAGATAATTTTCTGCCAGGAGGGGAAACAGGCGATTGGGGCCGGAGGACAGCTCTCTGCTCTCCTCAAAGAGAGTGGATACTGGCATAAAATTATATCTGTTTGTTCTCACTATTAGTCCAGCTGATATGATTTTCAGGTTCAAGCTAACTTCTGATTGCTATTTCATTTTTTAAAGGAAAGGAGGATCTGAAGCTTTGTATCCAAGTCTTTACCACCTGTCCATCAAATACCAGTTCCACAAAGAACACACATAGAAGGTAGCGAGGCAGCTCATGGGGAAGTGGTGTAATTCAGAGAATGAGTTCAGCCTAGAGTGAAGAGAAAAGAGAATAGCATGGTAAGGGCTCCTTAAGAATTGTCCCAGTCAGGGACACACCATTTAGTGCACAGGTTTCAAGGCATAGTCATCAGTAGGTGAGCCAGGAAGCTGGTGGGGATGGGGTGGGGACAGGGATGGAATCAGAATCCTCTGGTGAGTGAATTGAGCCAGGAATGAAAACACCTTTCATTTCTAGCCATGTGCTGAAGACTACCTTTTCACATAGAGATGCATGGGGTATTCCAGGAGGACTAGCGCCTCTAGTATGAAGGCTTGCTTAGTCCTTTTCAGGGCTCATCCCCCTTTGCTACCCACCGTCACTGAACTCTCTCTCACCTGAGGCTCCAAGAAGTGGTAGCATGAGCAATGGCTGGTGAAACTGTCTGGGAAGATGGGCCAAACTAGGTTGAGGGTAACTGACAGACCTCAAACCCATTGGTGAATTAGGGGGATGTCTACCCCAAGCATGTGAAGACTTCTTCCAGCAGAGTGGGCAGATGAGAACAATTTGTCCCAATGTATATGAAGACAGCTGAAGCAGGTGCTGTGGAGTGCTTAGAGCTTGGCCAGGCATTGAAAAAGCCAAGATTAGCCACTGCATCCTGAGCCATTGCCAGTCACCTTGATTTTTGTCTTGCCGCTGGACTTCAACAACTCTGGAAGACAGAGTGAGGCTGTCAACTTGGTGCAACCCTACCTCACTTAAATCCAAGTTACATCGAGACATCATCCCATGATTTCAGGGATATACAATTAATCCAACACCAGAACAAAAGAGGTGGAATTGCCCACCCATCCCATAATCTCCTCTCTTACTGCATATTTACAGACATCTTTTTATTTTGATACTGCCATAGATGTTCATATATACTTGATATCACTTATATAAAATGATTTTTGGGGTAGGCAGATTGTGAATGGGGGAAGATACATAGGATAATTTGTCTTAGGGCCTAAAGGTCTAAGTATAGTTTTCTTGTTGTTCATCCTTCATTCTCAAGGGGACCAATGACATCACAAGGGTGAGGTCAAGGTCTTGACTTGCTCATAAATTGGATAAGTGAGGCAGAGCTGTGCAAAATTGTCAGTCTCACTCTCCACCCCAGAGTCATTGAAGTCCAGTGGTAAGACAAAAGTCAAGAGGACTGGTGATGGCCCTGGGATATAGTGGATGACCTTGGCCAAGGATAATCTTGGCTCCTAAGTATCACACCTAGAGATAGCTCTTCTGAATGGAGCAAACTTGTGGCCTCTTGTCTGAAAAGAATATTTCTTGCTCCATTTATTTATTTATTTCATGTCTTGGTTTCTACTTTAGTAACCACTGCCAGGGCAGGCTGGTTTTTCTGAAAAGAACAGAAACTTTTATCAATGGGGGAATCAACTGGAAAGCTTCGAAGACTTCCTGTCCAATAGGTATCCCTGTGAGGCCTTCTATACCAGCAAACAAGGTGACGAGACAGATGGACGCCACAATGGCAGAGGTACCTATAATTCCCTGATGTTGAAGCCTATTTTAAAAAATACAATAGCATTGTACTCAGTCTAGGGCTTTGCTCCATATTCAGAAGCTGCTGTTTGGAGTGGCATTCAGATCAGCTCGAATGTGGCAACAGATGCTGGAAAATGTCATGGGTCAGAAGTGGGCTCCACATTTCAAAGGTAACAGGATTCTGGCACTGTCTACACTGGAGATCTAGGAATTCTCAACTTGGGCTTCATGGATAGATTTCAGAGGGTTTTTGAACTTGGATGGGAAAAAATACATCTTTATTTCAATACAATTGATTTCATTTTTAATTTTATGTATTCCATTTTATGCATTTAAAAACAATATTCTGAGGAGTCCATGGGCTTCATCAGACTGTCAAAAGGGTCCATGACAGAATTTTTAGAAAAGAGACCTACAGAAAAGAGTTCTACAGATTTGGGCTTCAGGGTAATGGTTTAAGGCTCATGGTAAATTCCTTTCTTTTGTGTAGGGATGTCATCACTTGGATTCCTCTAGAGGGTTTTCTTCTTCCTTTGGATTTTGAAAATACCCCCATTGGACATGTTCCATGACAATGATGAAGAGAAAGCTCACCCATGACTGTGACACCCCAACAGTCTGTTACATAATGTCAAATTGAAAGGATCAGCAGTGGGCTATACTTTTCAAAGTGAGTTTAAGTATTTGGTTTTTCAAACTTCTAGATTTTGTGATTTTTTTTAAAAATTTCAAACCTATTTTTCTTTCTATTATAGCATATGTCTTTCAAGAAATAGAGCTCAAGCAGGTCTTTTGACTTAAGAGAATAACTTCTGGATTTATGCACACTCAACATTGACTATAAGAGATTTGTGTGAAACTAATTGTTCTATAAACAAAGGGATCTTTTGGAGTGGGTGGAAGTGGAGAAATCTGGATCTGGGCTTTTGTCACTATACAGAACTTCAAGGGATGAAACTCCTTCTTCCTATGGAGACTGGCAATTTTCTACAATTTACAGTCTTAGAGTGTTGCCTTGAAGCATAAAGATGTTAAGTGACTTTCCCAGGGTCACATAGCCAATAATGTGTCAGAGGCAGGACTGAAACCAGTTCTTCCTGACTCTTAAGCCAGCTCTCCATCCACTAAATAATGCTACTTCTCATAGCCAGGGACCAGATTAGAAAAAAATATGAATTTATAATACATGTTGAAGGCATAACTTGATTTCTTTCTTTCCTTCCTTCTTTCCTTCCTTCCTTTCTCCCTTTCTCCCTTTCTTCCTTTCTTTCTTCCTTTCTCCCTTTCTCCCTTTCTCTTTCTTTCTTTCTTTCTTTCTCTCTCTGTCTCTCTCTCTCTCTCTCTCTCTCTCTCTCTCTCTCTCTCTCTCTCTTTCTCTGTGCAATTGGAGTTAAGTCATTTGCCCAGATTCACATAGCCAGTAAATGTCTGAGGTCAGATTTGAATGAAGATCTTCCTGATTCCCAGACTGGTTGCTTGATTTCTTTTAAAGCACATTTTCACGTCATTTATAAAAAAGAGGATATCGGGCTGCATCAGTGGTTTTCAAAGCTTGATCTAAGGACCCCTGGGGGTCCCTGAGAGCCTTTCAGGGGTCCACAAGGTCAAAATTATTTTCATAAAATACTGACGTTTTAACTTTTTAATGCCAAATATCAATAGATTTAATCCACAGAAACAACAGCTCCTTGGCGTCATCAATAATTTTGGGGAGGGTAAAATGCTTCTTGCTGGGGCTGGGCTGGATGCTATTTAAGGTCCCTTCCAGCTCTAGGAGTCTACAGTTATGATGCTAGTTGTGATTTTAAGAAGACATATCTATTCCCAGCATCCCAGTCAATCTCAAATGGCCTCTAAAGTTGACAAAAAAGATTTCGCCATTTCAGATCTGTTGTAAATACCCAGATCAATTTCGCATGTAAGATGGATTTTCCTTTCCAGCCTTGTTATCTCACAGTGTATGATATTGCCTGGTCATATGATTGCAACTGGAAAAGCATATGAAGTCTTCAAAACTAACCTGTGGTGATCCTCTGTTCTCAGACCAATATAAAAATTGGATTTGGTTCAGTCATCCAAACCAGACTAATTCCTTTTTCCCATTTAATGCCTCAGGGCTAATGTCATACGTAGCCTACAATATGTCTTGGTGTTCTATCTCAGATGGATGGTTTATGCAGAAACATCCTTAGGAATGTTTCACACAATTTGCCAAGTACAATTCAACTGAGTAAAATGGAGACTGTCTATACTCAAATTAACAGATTTAGTGGAATTTAAATTTTACTCTTGAAATTGTATTCATGTGACTGGACTTACAAGTCTGTTAACAAGAGACTTTTTCTTGAGTTATAAATGCTTACCTTTTTCCCTACCTACCTAAAGAGCTAAAATAGGAGTTTTTGTATCTGGGGCAAACACCATTAACTGTGCCTAGGACAAGTGGTGTGAAACATGCTCTTGGTTGGAGAGAACAGGACAGGGCAAAGGGAGATATGTACTCCCGCCTACCATAAGTCAGTCAATAAGCATTTATTAAGCACCTATTATGTGCACAATGTTAAACAATGGGAATACAAAGAAAGGAAAAGACAATTCTTACCCTAAAGGAGCTCACAATCTAGTGGAAGAAACAACATGCAAACAGGTACAAGCAAGCTCTATGCAGGATAAAATGGAAATAATCAACAGAGGGAAGGCACTAAAATTAAGAGAGGTTGCGAAAGGCTTCCTGTAAATAATGTGATTCTAGCTGGGATTTGAAGGAAGTCAGGGAACCCAGGAGGTGGTGATAAGGAGGGAGAGCATTCCAGGCATGGAGGACAGCTAAAACAAATACTCAGAACCAAGAGATAGAATGTCTTGTTCAGTGAATAGTAAAGAGAGCCATGTCTATGGATGGAAAAACTGTAAGGTATAAGACTGCCAAAGAAGATAGGGTAGTCTATGAAGGCCTGAAATGCCAGAGGATTTTGTATTTGATCCTGATAGGGAACCACTGGAGTTTATTTATTGGGGAACGTGGCAGGAAATGTAAAATGGTGAGACTTGCACTTTAGGAAAATCTGTTCACTTCTTAGTTAACTAATTATCCTTTTTATTCAGATGTTATTTCAGTTGATTCTATTCTGCTAAAGGACTGAAAGTGCTGACAGTGGCTTCTAAATTTATAGCCCTGGAGCAAAGCCCCATTCAACCTTTACTAGCTATAGCGTTCATGGAAAATAAGGCCCCGTGAACGATAAGCTAAACTCAAAATTCACATCTAAACAGTACAGACACAAAAGGAAAATAGACTGACATACGCAAGCTATATTTTAAGTCCTTTCCCTATACCACTCCTCATTGCCATTTCTAGCATTAAGAAACAATATTTTTTTAAAAGCCACCCCTGGTACGAGAGACACAACAATGACTGGAACTTATCTAATCATTTTGCCCATTAATAATTGAAAGACCTCTCAATGACCCGTCCGTTTCACTAGATCAGGTTTTGAAAAATAAGCCCTAGTGTGGCTTCCCAACAATCAACAAATACTTCACCACCTGCTCCGTGGAAGGCTGACCCTGTCTAGCACCCCAGCAATTCTACTGCTTGGGGAGAGCACATTGGCGATGACAAGCAGCATCTATAAAGGGGAAATTAGAACATCTCCATACATTAGAGGTGGCCTTTTAAAGGAATCGCTCAGAGCCAGGCTGTGCTTTAGGCTAAAGCAAGGTAATTTAATTTCAAGTACTGTTCAATGAAAAGCGTAGGATGCTGGAATCTGATTTGAATCATTTGGCTTTGTGTGTGAATTCTATCTCAGATAAAAATGTATGCTCACATTTTTAATGTGTAACTAATGTGGTGTCTGAATGCATTACAATCCTGAAACCTTCCTGCTGTGCTGCGAGCACCTGAGAATAAAGGAAATACTTCTTCATAGGAGCAATAAGGGCCCAGATCAACATGATTGTTTTGAATATATATATGCATATATATGCACACATACATATATACATACATACATACACATATACATATATGCATACACACATACACACACATTTATACATACATATATACACACATATATACCTACATATTGTTCAATTTTCCATGCCATATATGTGCGTATGCACACATATGCATATACATACATATACACAAATACACATGCATGTATATATATACATGTACATACATATATGTGTGCGTATATATATATATATATATGTCATGGAAAATAGAATCATCTCTGCAGAATCACAATGAGGAACAGGTAAAGAAGTAGGCAATAACTGAAAGCTAGAGAAGCAGATGGAATGCTTTGTAGGATGCTTTGTATGCCAAGAAAAGAAGCTTGGCTCCAGAAGGTCTTCCTATGTTCCTAGTTGATTTTTTTTAATGAAAATGACCTAGGGTTTGCCTTGGAGTAAAACTATGGGAAGACTACTTTTTCTTTGCACCATGACTGACAGCCTTCACTTGGTCCTCTCTATCCTCTTCTTGATGCTTTTCCTTCCATCTTTATTCCCCACTCCAATTCTTAGGCTCACACTAGTGCTTCCACTGCAAGCCCATGAAAGGGACTGATTAAGAAGTTGGTGGAAAGAAGCTCAGATGCTAACCATAGAAGTATTCTTAGAAAGTTGTGTTCTTGTGCTTGGGGGATGTCCACCCTAGCAAGCTTTTTGGATACCATTGGATTTGTGAGATCCTCAAGAGCAGGGGCTATTTTTTGTTTGTTTGTTTGCCTTTCTTTGTATCTCTAGGGGTTAGCACAGTGCTTGGCACATTGTAAGCAAAATAATTAATGCTTGTTGACTGACTGACTGACATATTAGCCAATCTTCTCCTGGGTTTAGGTATCAGGGCATAAAGCGTTGGACCCCTCCTTCTCAGTTCAGAAAGGCTGAATTGTTCATTCAGTGTCACACCCGATTGGGGGGGGGCAGGGTGTGGGTTGGAAACCTCTCTGTCCAATCAGGATATTCCCCTATACCTCCTACCCTCACTTCTGTCTCCAAAACTTTGTTTATAATGTTCCTTCAGCTACTTACCTGGGCAAGTCACTTAACCCTGTTTGTCACAGTTTCCTCATCTGTAAAATGAGCTGGAGAAGAAAATGGCAAACCACTCCATCATCTTTGCCAAGAAAACCCCAGGTGGGGTTGCGAAGAGTTGGACACAACTGAAAAAGACTGAACAACAATAGTCTACTTACCTAAAAATCAAAGTGTACCCCTCACCTCAAACCCTGCCTCTTCCTCCATGAATCCTTCCCTGACTCCAGATTTCTGCGCTGATCTCCGTATTCTCTGACTGTTAGAGCATTAACCCTGCAGGCATGATTGTTCTCTAGGTTTTTTCATGTCTATAAGCCTTGTATTCCCAGCAAGTTGGTAAGCTTTTTGAGGTCAGGAACCTTATCCTATATATCTTTTGAATTCCTTACAGCATTGGGTAAATAAAAGGAACTCAATAAATATTGATTAAATACTGTGTAAGTGCTACTCAGGATCATGACACTCTATTCTGCTTGGCCCCAGAGGATAGAACTAGAAACAATGGGTGGAAATTACAGAGAGGCACATTTCAGCTTGATTTAAGGGAAATCTTCTCAACAATTAGAGCTGTCCAAAAGTATAATGGATTGCCTGGTGAGGTATTGGGTTTCTCCTCACTGAAGGGTTTGAAAGTAGAAACCAGATGACCATTTGTCAGGGATGTTATAAAAGAGATTCTTGTTCTATTGGGTTTGACTAACTGGCCTCTGAAGTCCCTTCTACCTCTGATATTCTGTTTTTTTTTTCCTTTTTTTAAAATCTCATCGAGAAGCTTGAGTAAGGAGTCTTGCCAAGATAGGGAAGGTTTTGGGTCAGAGAATTCAATCAATCAAAATATATTCCTTGAGTCCCGACTGTGAGCAAAGCACCGTGGAGGTGATACACACCCTGCCCCCCACGCCCCACCAGAGGAGCTGGTAGGTGTTGCTGGTTGGTAGTGGGGCCAAGGTCAGAGCCCAGGAGGTAAAGAAGCTGGGAGATTTCCAGGGAATTAGGTAACTGAGGTGTTGTTAGAAATGGGACTAGCTGGTCACTAGATAAGTAAACAATTTCTGATAGGCTAGAGGTCCATTCACATACCGAAAGCAGAGGTCATAAAATCAAAAACCAAACAGAGTTCAAAGGAAAGGGATGAAACAGTGGGGTCTGAAAAACAGGGTCACAGGCCATAAACCAGGGAAGTATGCCAATTCAGAATGACCAACAGCTACTTGCTTAGCTCAGCAGATAGAGACCACCACTGTTTTATGAGCTGGGGAGAAAAGGGCTGGGCATGCCTACCTAACTCTCATCCTACTTAATGGAACATGGCTGTGCTGTTATAGATATTGTAGATAAGACCCAACAATCTTTTTTGAAAGATAAAATGTGCACTCTTAATTTTATGCAGTAAACATTTATTAAGCAACTACTATGTATGAGACTCTGGGGAGAAAGTTATAAAAAGGGATGTAATTCCTGTCCTCCAGAAGCTTACACTCTAATAAGGGATACATGACACAGAGAGAAGCAAATATAAAAAAAGAAAAAAATTGATAGGGATAGTAGGATCTAGACAAAGTGTTATTAAAAAAATATTAGAATGGGAGACATAGCTTGGTGGAGTAGACAGCATACTGGCTTCAGAGCCAGGACAACCTGGGTTAAAGCCCTCACTGTGTTACCCTGAGCAAGTCAGTTAATACCTCAGTCCTCTAGGTAACTACCTAAGTTCCAGAGAACTTTTCAACCTACACTGGTGGAAGGAATTTCCTCATGTGGAAGTTCTCTGTATGCAAGTCTAGCTCCTATCCCAAGGGAAGGTTAAGTGGGAGTTAGTGATGGGATTCAAATGAATTAACAACAGGTTCTCCATGGAACTGAGCCCAGGCACTGCCACCACAAACAACCAGTCTGAGGAATTCAACCGAAAATTAGCTACTAGTCCTACCAAACTGGTACGAACCGGCTGAATCCCATCAGTGGAGGTAGTGTTGTTGTTGTGTTGGTCTTTCGTTTTCGAAGAGGACCATGACATCAGGAAGATGATGACATGACTTGCAGTTGACTTGGATTTGAGGGAGGGAGGGCTGTGCAAGGTCACCAGCCTCATTTTCTCCTCCGGAGCCATCTGGATCCAGTGACCAGATATTCATCAGGATGACTGGAGATGACCCAGGATGGACTGGGAGACCCTGTCCCTTTTAGGCTAAGGCCTTCAGTACATGACTGAAAGAAATGTAAATAGTAAATGCCTGGTAGAAAAACAAAAGGCAAAAATAAATAATTAAAAATTTTTAAAATCTTAGAAAAGAAATATTTTTTCATGTAAGAATCGGTGATCTGGGCAGCTAGGTGGCGCAGTGAGTAGAGCACCAGACTTGGAGTCAGGAGGACCTGAGTTCAAATCCAGCCTCAGACATTTGACATATGTACTAGCTGTGTGACTTTGGGCAAGTCACTTAACCCCAATTGCCCTGCCCCCCCCCAAAAAAAAACAACAACAAAAAAAGAATCAGTGATCTGGAAAGGCTTCATAGTAATGGGTGGTGGGGGGGAAATAACTGCTATTACAATTCTAGAATAGATAAATGCATAAAAAATAAATATTAAAGGATTCCAGAGAGGGAAAGTTCACTGTACAGGAAGAGCTAGGAGATGCTTTATGGAAGAGAAGGGGATACAGAGAGACTTTAAAGGATGTTTAGTGTTTGGATAAGTGGCAAGATCGAGAGAAAGCATTCCAGTCTAAGAGTACAATATGAGCCCAGCGCTATCTGCCCACAGGTACAGAAGGCAGGATGGTAAAAATTGTAAGGAGACCATCTAGGCTAGGCCAAAGGGTTGGTGAGTGGGAATATTATAAGTCACATCCAAGATTGAGTAGAAAATAGAAAGAACCATTCTGGGACTGCCAGTACCCAAAGATAAGACAGATCCATGGTATTGGAGTAAGAAAGTAATAGAAGTTCAAATAGCAGGACATAGGTGGAGGTCCAGGCAGGTAAGCAAAGGTCATCATTGCCAAGAGTAAGCAATAATTAGAGGTCCTAGAAGGCAAGAAAAAGTCCTAGCAGCAGAATTAGGTTTAGACAGATTGAAAGGGCATAAGATTTTGGAAATTCTGGGTTTGAGTAGCACTAGCACTGACACTATGCACACGACCATGGCCATGTCACTTCACCTTTATATGTCTTGTTTTCCTCTTTTGAAAAATGGGGGGATATAATGCATTGAGTCAAAGATGAAAGGTTCTAAGGGACCTTAGAGATCACCTTGTCCAATCTCCTCATTTTACATATGAGAAAATTGAGGCTCAGAGAAATGAACTGAATAAACACAGGTACCAAGTGAAAGAACTAGGATTTTAATCCACATTTCTACACTTAATTCAACACTCTTGATTACCCCACAGAGGTTATGGGATAAAGGATGGGGATAAACCCTATAGAAAGCTCAAGAAACACAATATAATGCATTAGATGAAGAGAAAGGAGTGAAATAAAGCCAAATTCTGACCACCTACAACATATTCGAGATTTCTGTTGAGTTACATTGAAGGAAACCTTCTCTATAATCCTATGGACCAATTGGTTTCAAAATGAAAAGAATGGGAATTGCTCATGACTTTCCTGGATTCCTTGGATTCAATGCATTGCTATAGCTAGAGACTCTGGAGCTTCCTGCATTTGGTGGTGGAGTTAAGACTTTTCTCTTTTGGTGAATTTGCAAAATGGATTGGTTTGGTCCACCATTGAGTTAAATGGGATACAATGTAAGGCTGAGGATAAACTCTATAGAAAGCTCAAGAAACGTAATGCATTAGCTGAAGAGAAAGTAGGTAGATCAAGCTGTATCCTGACCACCTACAACATATTCAAGATTTCTGTTGAGTTACTTCATAGAGGCCATGTGAGGAAAACACACATACAATTGCACACACACGCACACATACACATGCACATAAATGCTATACTTGCTGCTCACTATTGAAATGGTAGCAGATTGAGAGGTCCCACAAATCCAGGGGCAATACTTTATTCCCAGGAAGGGCTAGGGTTTGGGCAAGGCAGGATTCCAACCCAAGAGAAATTATTAATACTTTGCAGAAAAATAGAGAAAGAAATTAAGTGAAGGGGGATAAGACAAAGAACTAGTTACTGCATTACAAGGTAAAGCCAAGTCTTGGTGAAGAAAACAAGACAAGATCCCTGTTATGGGAAAAATTAGAGCAAGATCTGAAGTGGAGTGACCTAGTGCTAAACCAGTGAGCTCTTATCTTACAGCCCCCTAGATTCTCTTTTCCCAAGGCCAGACAGGACCAGGGACTCCCCATCTACTCTGCCCTGTGGCCCTATTCTAACTCACCAGTTTCCCCTTTTTGTGTAGGGACTGATAATCAATATTATTATTGCTGCTAGAAGACCTGACAGACTATCGCCCCATTAGTCTACCCAGAATCCCTCTGATTCAAAATCTCATGCTAACTAGGTCTGAATGACCCTTTTCTGGCCTCTATTCCCACTCCTCACACTTAGCCACATCAGCCTCATCTGTCTTGTATCACTTGACTACTCTACCCTACCTTCCATTGTGCCCTCTGGAAGCCCCGTTCTATTATTACTGCAATGCCCTGTGCATTACACCTGTGTCTTCATCCTCTCCCTAGGAAATTAGTTTGATGTATTTTGTATTTAATTTTCCATTTGCATGTTTCTTTAACCCAATAGAATATGAGCTCCTTGGGAACAAAGATTGTTCTGTCTTAGTCATTGAATTGTAGGTGTGTAAAAGTGCCTGGCACATAGTAGGCACTTCATAGATGATTGTTGAAATAAGTGAATTCCAGAGTCTGTGACAAATTATGCTTACAGGTCAGCTTTAAGTGGTCTCTATTGCAGGATTAGAGAGCTACAGGGACAAGGAATCAAATATTGCTGTGTGTCAGCTCCTGGGCCTTGTAAAAGAGATTTAATTTTCGGGCTTGCATGCTTTTTGAAGATTGCTAGATGAGTTAATATTTATACAAAGTAGACTTTGACAGAGCTACTGCTGATTGCACAGGAGATGGAAGGCTTTCGGGGAGGGAGGGGTCAGAATATAAAAAGAAATGATGATGATACAAACTCCTTCTTAATTCACAGATTCCTCTTCCAAGACATATTTCATCAGCTGGCTCTGTGGTAACCTGCATTTATCTTTCTGCTTTATAACATTAAAAATCAATGTGTTCGGCAGTTGATTTTCCTCCACAATGGTCTGTGTCTTTGTTTTATGCTTTTCTGTAGTCTATTACTATGTTAAGTATGACCTTGTGGCTGGGGGAGGGCACCAAAAACTTCAATATATCACTTGGTGCCCATAAAAGTTATGGCAAAATAATATTTTTCATCTCTCAAACTCATGGAAAGTGAAACCATGTGTGGTGAATTTCAAATATTCCATTTCCCCATTCTTATTTTTTGTGGAAGTGACCGCTTCTCTTTGCAGTCTATCCTTCAAACCTATTTGGGGGGATCTTTTCATACTCATTCACCCCAGGAAGATCTCATTCTGACATTACCAAGGATAAAATGAGCAAAGAATGTAGTCATTAAACTTCAGGAGCAAACCATCAGGGCTTGCCTTGGGTTCAGTGAGTAAGCCCCTCCTCAAAAGTATGTAGATTTCTTTTAGCAGTAGTCATGGTCTTTGGGGTTAGGCTCAAGTGCCACCTTCCACATGACATCTTTCTTAATCCTTTTAGTCATTAATCTCTTCCCTCCAAGTCACCCTAAATTTATTTGTCACATACCATATATGGTATGGGGAAGGAGAGAAAATAAACATGTGCGTGTGTATGGCAGCTGGTGGCTTACTGGATAGAGCACACTAGTCTTAGAGCCAAGAAGACCTGAGTTCAAATCTGGTCTCAGATACTTACTAAGTCTGTGATGCTGTGCAAGTCAACCTCTGTCTCACTTTCCTCAACTATAAAATGGGGATAATATTACCACCTACCTCACAGGGTCATAGGGTTGTGAGAATCAAAAGAATTAATATTTGTAAAAAGCACTTAGCATAGTGCCTAGCATATGATCGTTGTTCAGTTGTTACAGTCATGCCCTGACTCTTCATGACCCCATGCACAGTGCCATTTCCTTCTCTCGGTCATTTTACAAATGAGGAAACTGAGGCAAACAGGGCCAAGTGACTTGCTCAGGGTCACAGAGCTAGTAAGAGTCTGAGGCCAGATTTGAATTCAGAAAAACGAATCTTCCTAACTTCAGGCCGGGCAAGCTACCCACTATACCTCCTAGCTGCCTTATCACATGGTAGGGGGGAAGTGATAATGACAGCAAAAGAGAAGAACAGAAAGAGAAGTTCCAATGAAACATGGTTTGTTTTTTTTTATAAAGCACAGAAGAGAGCAGCAGGAAGTTCAGAAGGAGACACAGACAGGTAGGACTACCATATTGAATTTGCTACACACTTTTTAAAAATCATCCAGTTGTATGTTACAGTGATTTGTGGTTTCATTTCCTGTTTTTCTCTTCTTTGTGAATTGAAATGATCATATTTGCTGGCATTTATGAAGTTTATGATAAAAAATAATGTTTAAAAATTATTACCTAAGCTCTTTTTGTGGTGGCTTAGAATTGGAAATTGAAGGGATGCCTATCAATTGGGGAATGGCTAAACAAGCTGTGGTATATGATTGTAATGTAATATTATTGTACAATAAGAAATGACAAGCAGGATGATTTCAGAAAAACCTGGAAAGACTTAGACAAGCTGATGCAAAGTGAAGTGAACAGAACCAGGAGAACATTATACACAGTGTCAGGAATATTGTTTGATGAAGAACTGAGAATGACTTAGCTGTTCTCGGCAATACAATGATCCAAGACAATCCCAAATGACTCGTGATGAAGCATACTATCCACCCCAGAGAAGAACTGACATTGTTTGAATATAGACTGAAGCATAGAAATTTATCTTGCCCTACAAGAAAGGAAGGGAAAAGGGGATGGGAGGGAAGTGAGATAATAGAGGGGAGGGCTGACTGGGGAACAGGGCAACCAGAATATACGCCATCTTGGAGTGGGGGGGAGGGTAGAAATGGGGAGAAAATTTGTAATTCAAACTCTTGTGAAAATCAATGCTGAAAACTAAATATGTTAAATAAAGAAATTTAAATTTAGACTGAAGCATGTTATTAATAAAAAATTAAAGTAAAATAAACTTTAAAATAAAAAAATACTTGTCTGGTAGCCAAACTGCTCCTGATAAACCTCTTTAAACTTAGGTCTGAGATATATTATGTATGTCTTGTATGGAACAATTTTTTTTTGCCCATCGTCTTCCATCCTAGAATCAGGGACTTTGTTTTTGCCTTTCTTTGCACCCCTAGTACTTAGCACAGTGCCTGGCACATAGTAAGTGTTTAATAAATGCTTGTTGACTGCCTAACTGAACTAGATTGCATGATATAATGTAAATAGTGTTACATTTAGAGTCAGAAGACCTGGGTTCTAGTCCTAACTAGAAGTTAAGTAACTTAACTGTAAGATGAGCAAATCGGATTAAACAGACTCTGAGGTCCCTTCCAGGTAGAAATCTCTGATGCTGTCTCTAATTGGATATGTACTTGAAGCCCTTAGGGTTTGGCAGGACTGTCCAGAACCTCCATTATCTGCTGGCATAGTTCTCACCATCCCACCATGACTGACTATCAAAGCAGGACTCTGTGGGAGAATTCCTCTGATTTCATGCTAATGAAGCAGAATCTGTACATTCAGATGAACTCCCTAGCAGGTCAGAAGGATGCTTTCTAGTTGCAGCTTCTTACCCATCTTCTCTCTATCATAATGTTCTTATTGTACTCCATTCTTATTGAGAAAAAGTTTATTTCAAGCGGATGCTCCCTATATGTGTCTTTTTCAGAATGTCATATACTCATGTTCAAGATAAAGAAAAATTAAGACAAAGACTTGATGAAGGGATATAGCTATTTTGGGGGGAGGGAATCAAACCGATACCAACATTGAGATTTAATTTTATAAACGGGGTACTCAATACATTCTTCTTCAGAGCCAATAATCAGAAATCCTTCTCAACAGAAAGGAATGAAGAGTCCCTTGATATGTTGATTCAGATTTTAAAATCCTATCCGCATTGTTTGGATGCCAAGTTCACTCACTCTTGGCAAAATGCCACTCCCTGTATCTGAGGAGAGCCTGGACAGGGTTTTGGTTTTTTTTTTTTTTTGGACATTAAGTAAATCTTACAAAACCACATTTGTTCAATTATGCTTGAGTGAATCTGAGACCCATAAATTAAATTTCCCATGAAATACACATGGAATTGAAAATTAGGAGGAGGAAGGGCTTAATGATGCATTTCAGGTTTTGACAAGCGCTTGAACCAAAGCTCTTAAAAATGAGAATGTGAGCGACATTTTGGGTACAACTAACCATCTCACACAGCTAGCCTCAGAGGAGTGCTAGAGATTTAAAAGCTTCCTAATGACCATCAGTGCTTGGACCAGGAGATGGCAGCCTCTTCAGCTGCTCCCCAGGCTATCCTGACCTCCCCACTCTCTCAGGCAGTGGGTCTATTAAAAAGGCCCAATTCAGCCTGCAGAACAAGGTTTGGTGACATCATACAACAATCTGTTAAATGAGTGTCATTATTCTGCAACAACCCAGGGTTTGCCAAAGTCAGATGATATTTTCTAAAGGATTCCTCCTTGGAGGCAAATTTTCTCCAAATTGTCTACCGAGGTCAAATGTAAGTGGAATAATATAACTTTTTCTTGTATTTTTGGAGTATATAGAAATGCCTGGCATCCAGGTTTGTCAGTTTAAGTTCTAATTTTAATTCAATGCAGTTTTTATTACCTTCATGATGTGTTGTATGTTTAAATCATTTATCTTTTGCTACAGCTTAGAATCTAGTAAATTAAAAAAAAAACTCAACACACTACATCCTTTTTTTTCTTTCTTCCAAATCATTTTCAGGGTACTAAGGGTAGTAGTTTTGAAAGCACAAGTGATTTACTCTTACATGTGAAAAACAACAATAACAAACCCTCCCCAGAGATCAGGTGCACAGATCATTTTTAAATGTCCTGAGCTCATTTTTTTGGTAGGGATCTGGCAAATCCAGACCTAGAATTTTGGTAGACTTGTATACCCAAGGAAAACAGTTCAGCTTTAGGTAAAAGAAAGATGGGAGGACCTCTGAAATCATTCTTTTGTGCCACCAGGGTCTTGATGCGGCATACTCCCTGAATTGTGTTCTATTTAAAAATCAAGGGAATGGAAATCACACACCTGAGAAGAGCTGGGCAGAGACTACCTCGAACTGCCTCCTACATTAATCACAGCCAGCTTTCCTTCGAAGGGCTCCAAATTAGCAACAGAACAACCTTTTTTTCTTCCCCCAGTCTGAACAAGCAGGTGTTTCTTTCATGAGGCCCATATGTTCTCCTATAGGCTTTATCCAAAGCACCTACAGTATAGCCCAAGGCAATGTGGCACAATGCCAGTTTCCCGGCAAGAATCTCCTTTTTCATTCCAAGAAGGGTGTGTGCGTGTGTGTGTGTGTGTATGTGTGTGTGTGTGATAGAGACAGGAGAGACAGAGAGTACTTGCATGTCTACATGATAGAGCAAGAGACAACAACACAGAGAGATAGAAACAGAGACAGAGATAGATACAGAGAGAGAGACAGAAAAAGGTGGACACAGGGACAGACAGAGACACAAGAACAGAGAAGAAGGACTGTGTCTTTGGAATAGCAGGCACACGCCCTAATTATAACAACCAGCCAAAATGAAAATGTTATTGTGCCAGCTGAGCCCTTCTCCATATCGCAGCACCTTTTCATATGACCGTGCTAGAACCCTGAAAGCAGCTACCTCTGCCTGGCAAACAGACGGAAGTTTGACCAGGTGGAATCCCAAATTAAAAATCACAGTAATTACAAAAAAAGAAGAGTACCACTCAAAGCAGAAAGCTCCTTGTTCAATCAGGATCACTGAGAAGAACCCAAAAGGTGCCAGAAACACCATGAGTCTGGGGAAAATCAGTAAACAGAGAGGCTTGTGCTACAGCCATGGGGAAATGGGAAACATCTGGGAGCCCAAGTCAAACTGGCAGGGAGGTAGCTTGCTGGGAATGATTTTCTGTGTGTGATCACAGTCAAATGCATGTGGATTACTGAGCAGAAAGCATCCATTGTTTACTAAAGGCAATGTGCATCAGATTGAGGGAATACACTTTCAAATGTCTAGGGAAATAGTCAATAATGTAGAGAGGGGGGAAAAAGATTTTTTAAACATATAGACCTACCACTGAATCTGTTATTTCTGGTCTGACTATATGTGTTTTGGACTTCATGATGGTAAAGTAGTGGAAAATATGAGACTGGATTTCCACTTTGGCCAATCAGTCCTATTTTAGGTACCTTAAAGTATCTGAAATAAGATGAATTTTCTCAAAGGTCTAAATGTCTTGAGAGACATAAATATTCCTAACTATGTTTCTGTATTTCTTCCTCGTTGAAGCTTCCACGTATATGTATACGTATATGTATATGTATATATAGACAAACAGATACATACATACTGTGTATGTATATATATACACATATATATGTATACACATATATACATGTGTACATGTATATGTATATTGCAAATCAGCACAAGAAATTAAATGGGAATTTTTAGGGAATTTTGTGGAATCTGCAGATAATATGCTAAGGCCAGCAGACAATACAGAAAAAGTTTAGAAACTCGGAAATGTAGAAAATATTTGTACATATTGGGTAATATCTACCTAATTTATCATTTAATCCCATAATAATTCAGATGTCTTCTGTGGTATGAAAGGAGAGCCAAAAAATTCTACATGGATTTTCCAGATCACGGGAGTGCATTATCCCTAACCCACGCAATATGGAAGGGATAACTGTACACACATATATACATATACAAAATCATACAACAATGTACATATATATAATACATGCACATTCAGCACACATATGTTCATTGTGTTTATGCACACACAAATGTATACGTGCACAAATGTGTGTTTATAAATGCACATGCACACATACACCTGTGTGTACCCTGGTTATGGCTCCCAATGCAAAGTGCTCATGTCCATGAAAGTCTATATGGTATTGAGCAAAGATCAATGAATGGATGGCTTTCACCTTGGCCCCCAAACTGTTCTCCCCACTTCCCATCTCTTCCCTCTCTAATCTATTCTCTACTCAACTACCCAATTAAGCTTCCTAAAGCATGGATTTAATGGTTGCTTTTTAAAATTTCTTTGCTCAGAAACCTTCAGTGGCTCCCCTTCACCTTCAGGTTTAAATCTGACTTTAATCTGCCTTTCCAGATTTATTTCACATTATTCCCTTCTGTGGTCTTTCTATTCCAATGAAACTGGATTACTAGCTATTTCCCAGAATTAACATTCCATCTCCTACATCTACATATTCACAAAAGCCACCCCAGCCCCCAATACCTAGAATGCACTCCCTCTTCACCACTACCTTTGGGAATCCTTATTTTCTTTCAGGGTGCCAAGGTTCAGGTGCCAACTCCTCTGAAAAGCCTTCCCTGACTTCCCACTCACCCCACTCTTTTCTCCAGTAGAAGAAATCCCTTTGAAGGCAGAGATTGGTTTTATTTTTTTGTCTTTATATGCTTGGTGCCTAGCATGGTGCTTTGGACATGCTACTGTTTGTCCTTTGTTCTCGAAGAGGACCATGACATCAGGGAGGTGATGCCATGACGTGCAAGTGACATGCAAGTGAATTAGATTTGAGTGAGCGAGAGCTGTGCAAAGTCACTAGCCTCACTTTCTCCTCTGGAGGCATCTGGGTCCAGTGGCCAGATATGGATCAGGACAACTGGAGATGACCTTTGAACATAACCATAAGATGATAGACTTTAAGCTAGAATGAACTTTTGAAGCCATCTTTTCCAAACATCATGAGCTTGGACAGACTTTGGGAAATAACGGAGGACAGAAAGGCCTGACGTGCCGTGGTCCATGGGGTCATAAAGAGCTGGACATGGCTGAATCACTGAACAACAAAAGTCTAAATATCTCATTTATCGATAAGGAAGTTGAGGTAAAGATAGTTAAGTGACTGGCCCAGGGTCACATAGACAGTAATCAGCAGAGCTGGGTTTTATGTTTACTTCCTCTGATTTTTAAACCGCTATTCTTTCCAAGACACAAAGCTGCATACCCTCTAAAACCTGAAACGAGACAAGACATAGAAAAATTGTGTAGCAATAAATGCCTTTAAATGGATCAGTGAGGGTTATAAATAATAGAGCAGAGTCCTGGAAAGACCCTTGGAGGATGTAGGACTTGAACCACAGGATTTATGATGTACAGAGTATGTGCAGGCATGAGTGTTGGAGAAGGGGAACGAAAAGAAAGAAGAAGAGAATATAGCCTGGGGTTGTTCTTTATAAACGTTATTTGAAGTAGAAGACCTTGAATCTCTTTCTTAACGTGGGTGACTCTATTACTCTCCTATAATCTCAGCTAGTGGGGATACTGAGGCAGGTGGAGATGGAACAGGTCAAAGCTGTGGCAATCAGAAGTGGGACTGGCCGTGTGTGGCCACTGCACTTTTAGCCAGGGTGAGATAGGGAGATGCAGACTGAAAAACAAACAAAACTAATCTTCAAACCGTCAAACACATATCTCAGAATGTGAGCTCATCTGCCATGGCCACACAACCTGTTCTTGTCCCTTCCCATAGCCAACAGATAAAGAATAAGTTCTTGTTCCTGCTGCTAATATTTTTTCTCTGAGCAAAATAATTGTCTTTTCTAGATTAAAAAAAAAGGCAAATTTTTGTGTGCTCAATTTGGGGGAAATTCCTCCATGTGAAGTCTTCTTCTTATTTGTTTGTAAATAAAGCTTCCTCTAAACTAAATCTATATTTTAACTGCAGCTTTTGCCACAACTACATCTGAGACCTCACTAGCCAACAGACTGAGGCTATCACCTAACTTCCGTGAATCTCAGTTTTCTTGTCTGCAAAATGGAGATAATATAACTTACACTATTGACCTCATGTTATGGGCAAATCTTAAAGCACTGATTAGGGTAGGCTTTCATAACTATGCTTTCTCTAAGCTATTCTAACTTTGCTACTAGAATCTTTTTAAAAATCACTTTGAAGAGTACCAGTTATTGTCAAAATACTTCTCACATCCTAAAGAGTTGATTAGCTAGAGATGAATAATTAGACCCAATTTACAAATATTGAAATGAGGACAAGAGATGTGCAGAAAGTTACCCAGTGAATCAGTGACAGAGAATTGTACATTAAAACACACTTCCACGTTGGTTTATCTGGACATAAAACATTCCCCCTCCATTACTTTGCCCTCCCCGGTTTTTTTAAAAATAAATTTTTATTCATATCGCTTATTTTTACATAACTTAAATTTCCTCTGTATCACTTCCCCTCCTCTGCCACAGAATATTACTCAGGAAAAGACTTTTTTTTTAAAGGAAAAAAGTGGAAGAGAAAAAAAATCCATAAAACCAATTGATATGCTGAAGAATATGAGAACATACAATATTCCATTTCCATTTTTTAAAGCAAATACCTAAGAGCAGAGCAAGTCTTTTCTCTTACATTTCATTTTGTTTCTGCTTGTATTTGTATTACATTTGCTTAGCACAATGTCTGACACCGAGTAAGTGTTTAATTAAATTAAAGTGCAAACAAATCATGCAACCCTTAGGCTTTACTAGTTCAGGGTTTACTTCTAGCCAGACCCCTGGAGCCATCATTAAGGTAGGCAATCCTCACACAACCATATTGGTAATGATGATAGGAAAAAAAGGCAAATGGAGGAAGGGCATCAGGAAAAGAGGCACTGTTGGTGGAGCTATACGTGGGCCCAGCCGTTCTGAAAAGCAATTTGGAATTATACATAAAAAGTGATTAAACGATGCTTGCCCTTTGATGCAGGGATACCATTCCTAGACCCCCACAGAGATCGTGGAAAAGAGGAAAAGGTCCAATATATACAAAAAATATTCAAAGCAGCTCTTTTTTGGTGGCAAAAGACTGAGAATGAAGAAGATGCTCATTAGTTGGGAAGTAGCTGAAGAAATTGTGGTATATGAATGTGCTGGCTTAAATGAGGAGATACAATTTCAAAGACATGGATAGATTTGAATGAACTGATGCTTAATGAAGTGGACAGAATCAGAAAAACAGTTTATACTCTTACATCAATATTAGAAAAAGAAGCAATTTTTGAAAGAGAACTAAAACCAAATGATTAGCCATGACACCAGACTCATGAAGAACACTGCCCACCTTATGAGAGAGAGAGATAATGAATTAACATGCAGAATGTAAGAAATACATTTTTGGATGTGATCAGTGTGGGAGTGTTTCTGTTTGTTTTGTTTTTTGAACTGTACTAGCGTGATACGGGGTTCTGTAGTTCCTTGTAGGTTAGGGGAGGAAGTGGGAGGGAGGAAAAAGGAATGTTTATCATTAAAAAAGAAAAAAAATGATATTCTTTTAAAAGGTAAGGTGACTCTTGTGGAGAAGGGGACCAAATGTCCCCAACACTACCAGCACTAACTGCTGACCAAGTGACAACAGTGGGCCCCAAGAGTAGCATGGCTCCCCAGACCACTGGTCCTGCTTCCAGCCTCCAACCCTCACTCACATCCAGCCTTTTGTGGAGATGCAACCTGCCAACTGGATTTGTAATTGCTGCAGCCTCAATAACCACAAAGATCCAGAAAAGTAAGTTCTCTACGCTAATGTCTTCGGCACTGTCACATGGCAATGTCAGAAATGGCTATGGTTTTATCAATGGAAATGACATTTAAAAAGATTTGTTATCATAAGCCTTGATACTGTACCCTCAAAACCAATGGGCCTTCCATTTGACTTCCAAATGAAACCTCCTATATTCTTATCTTCCTCCATTAAAATGTGAGCTCCATTATCTTCTTTTCCACTTCTATTCTGAGGACTTAGCCTAGTATTCTCTTTTCTCCATTCATTCATTCATTCGTTCATTCATTCATTCGTTTATGAAATTTAAGAGGTGACGTGGGTCAAATTTATGGCAAAAAAAGATGATAAATCCTTACAAAGTATCTAGGTTGGTCCTCAGGCAACAAATAAACATTCCTTAACTTGACCCATACTTGGGAACTTTCTAACTAGGTACAGCCTACCAGACCTGTACTCTACTTCATAGCCTTTGAAAACCTAGGATCATCTTTCTACTACCCTGAGATATCAAAGTTGGTCATTACTACCCATATAATGCTTGTTAACTGACCAAGGGGGCTAAGGTGGGTTAGATGATATGCTGCAAATAGTGCTGCATCTGAAGTCAGAAGACCAGGGTTTATATCCTGGATCTGGCACTTACTATCTGCGTGACTTTCCTCATCCATAAAATAAAGATATTGAACTAGATGGCTTCTGGGGTCCCTTGCAGCTCTAGAGCTTTGATCAAACAAAGACCCAAGTCTCAAAGCTATTGTAGTATCTGGACTTTTTTTTAAAGGCAATATTGGTTTCTATGGTTAGGAGTAGTTGCAGGAATGCTTAACCACTTTATATTCTCTCAGCCTCTATGGACATTCTGAAAAAAAGAAAAATGGAAAACAGGAAACTGCCTGACATACATAGTTGGCAGAAATGAATTTTACCAAGAAAGTTTTAGTTCCTGGAGTAATAAAAGCAAAACAAAACAAACAAACATCATCATCTATGGAAGCTCATGTTTTTATTCTAAACCCATCATATGGTGCAATATTAGAGTAGGAAATTTTGCTTTAAAACAATCAATGCCTTAGTAAAAATTCTTGATTAAAGATATTGATTAGCTACTAAGCAGTCATCTGAGAATGACATCCCAATCAATTAAATTGCACCCACATGTCTCAGATAAGACTGTATATGCTAGATCAGATAACCAAATGTGCGCTTAATATGAGGTAGGAACCCATTAAAGAGAATTTAAAATAAAGGAGGCATCTTTTGACTCCTCAGACAATGGTGACAAAGGAGTCATATTGAACCACTGCTGTTATTGGCCAATGAAGCAAGAAAGACAGACTCTCAAATCCATTCTAAAGGGATGCACCACAGCATTAGGAGGAACCATCAGGACACTTGAGATCCATTTGTTCCTGGGCAATGCTTGTTGTGACTATTCTTACGGTTATACCCAGCCTCTAATTTTAGTCTCATAACCTCAGTTGACTCCAGCGGCAGTTCTGTACAGGAAACAACGGCAGGATACACCCTAGATAGGCATAAAAATCCTGGGTTGTTCGGGGAGCTATTAAAAAGCATCTTTCATAAACTCATACATATTTTATAGGCCTCATACCCAATGAGACATTTTTCATAGCATCTGAGGAAATTCCTAACTTATCAAATTTGCTGTTTCCAGGAAACAATAGCCTTTTCCTCTTTCAAGATGGTCCTTTCTCCTATCTCATCAAAGATAATGAGGATGAGGATGATGATGATAATTTAATAGCAGTCACCATGCCGACCATCCATAAACTCCAAGCCATATGGAACACAATGCTTTAAAACCTAGTTTCGGAGATCAAAATCACATGGGAGCAGAATGAGACACATATCATCCCCGGGGCCCTGTCTGTTACTAGAAATATATTAAGGATGCTTTCAGTGAGCCTACAAAGGATAGTCTTATATCCTAACACTTCTATTCAACTACAAAATGGATTTGCTTATCTTTTTGTGCAATAGCCCATTAAGACATTAAGGATAAAGGAAAAATAGCAGGATAGCGACTTATCTCAGTCACATCTCTGTCTGATCCACTTCAAAAAAAGATGAGAACAAGCTTAAAATGATGCCTTGTATTTTCATAGCCTATTCACCTGCATTAACTCGTCTATTTCTTAGGTGAAGTAGGGTCCTTTTGCATAGTTTTCCTGGGGGCAAAGGGGCAGAAACACAAAAGGTTATGAGAGAACCTCCAAGAAAGCAAGACTTCCTGCTACATTTACTACAGCCCTGTCAGGTAGGCAGGAAGAGTTTTATTATTCCCATTTTTCAGACGAGGAAACTTACTCAGGAAGGTATATTTCATATATATCTATATATACATATATATATATGTATATATACACACACATACACATATACATAGACACATGTATACACATACATACACCTATGCATATACACATGCATATATACATACACACATATGTATATGCACATATATGTATATAGATGGATGTGTGTATAGTATTTGTATGTATTTATGCAATACACATATATGTGTATATATGTATGTGTGCTCAAGATCATATAGCTAGTAAGCTGTAGATCCTATTCTTTAGCTGATAGGTTTAAGCCACTTCTGCCACTTATTAGATGTGATTGTTTGGCCATGTATGTCAATGCACCTCTCTGGGTCTCAGTTTCTTCCACTGTAAAATGAATGGATTGGATGAAGTTATTGCTGAGATTCCTTCTAAATATGCCATGCTATGATTCTGTAGCTTCTATGGATCCATGCCTGGCACTACTACATCATCTGATTTTTGTACTTGATGGAATTAATGAATGGCATTCTCACCTAGTTTAATTGTAAATACTGGATTTTCTTACAACAGGGGAGTGTGGTCCACTGGAGGAATTCAGAGGACAGAAAGCCACCCTTCTCCCACATTGCTAATTCAATACTAAAGTGACAGGGTGCTCACTCACTCTGATCTTGTATGTAGCATAATTATCCTGTGCATTTGGGCAGTCCTGCAGTATTGAATCCTAAAAAGCTTAGAAAAGAGACTGTGACAAGACCTTTTATCAGGGTTTCTTTTCCCACCAACAACACGAATTAAGTTGTTGTTAGTCCTTTATTCTAGAAGTGGTCCAATGACATCATGAGGGTGATGTCTTGACTTACACGTGAATTAAATGTAAGTAAGGCAGAGCTACATGGTCATCAGCTCCACTCTGTCTTCCAGAGTCATCGAATTTCAGTGGCAAAACAAAAGTCAAGATGGCTGGTGATGGCCGAGGACAAGTTAGGCTATTTTTTCCCTGAAAGGAAACAGTGAAGTCCTAAGGAGATGAATGGCCCAGGGGCTAAGGTTCAAGACATACTTCCTTGCTGTAGCTTTCCTGGTCACTTCTAGTCCTGTTTATATGGGTCCCTGATCACCTCAGGACATAACAAGATCCCCTCATGTGAGTCAAGGTCCTTCAGACATGGCAGACGTTCCTGCCTGCCAAGGTGGGACATTCTTCACCCATATGTTTCTGCATGTTGATAAGTGAAGCCGTATTTTATCCATATTAAACATTTCTTTTCAGTTAACTACAGAATGACCTGCAAGTGCTTCATTTTGTTCCAACATCAAGCCTGAATTAACCAGCTACTGGCCTGAGTCAAGCCCACCCTTAAAAGGGCCAGAGCCGGGAAGGAGGAATTTGCAACCAGTTTAGGGGCAGAAGTCTTCCACGGATTATCATTCTTAGTACCGACATAGCTTCCCTGATGTAATAATAAAAATAACAGTAGTAGTAGTGATGGTAATAAAATAAATAACATCTAATGCTTATATAGTGTTCACTATTTGCCAAGCACAATATTAAATGCTTTATAATTATTACCTCATTTGCTTCTCATGACAACTTTGGGACAAAGGTGCTATTATTTTCCCTATTTTACAGATGAGGAAACTGAGGCTAAGTGAATTTGCCCAGGATCACACAGTAAGTGTCTCAAGCAAGATTTGAACTCAGGTCTTCCTGACTCCAGGCCTGGTGCTCTCTCCACTTCCCTACCTCCTTTATGAAGTGGATATTGCTGTTATTATGAGCATTATATTTCACATGATGAAGTGGGCAGCAAATAACAGTCAGTTGCTCTCTTTCATTCATTCATTCAATATCTAATAGAAAACTTAGAAAAAGTGCCGACGACCTTTGACTTGAAATCCAAGATGATCTATTGTACTATGGGTGTGCTACAGTGGAATGAGATAACTCCTCTGGACTCAGAGAACCTTGAGATTTGCTCTTCTAAGCCCTCCATCAAAGGAGTGTGCATGCCTCACCCAATCCATCTCCTCTTTTACTGGCTTTCTAACTCAGTCACCTAATTTTATCACAGTATGGGCAAGTAGCACACTGATGCTAACTTCTCCCTCCTCAACCTTCAAACCTATTTTAATCACTCCTAATTCTCCCAATCCCACCTCAACCTCATTTACCTACCACCTTTCTTCCTTACCTATCCCTTTCTTCCCTTCACCCCATTTTATAAATCTCTCTGTCATCCAATTTTTTCAACAATCATTTCTTCCATATCTTTCTTTAAATGGAAACCTAGATCAACCTTGAGGACACTGCATCCCTTGAAGCTTCTCCATTGATGGTCACTCTTTCTTATTCCTACAGATGAGGTCAAGGGGAAGGCTGAATGTACTATTTTCTATGCAAACTGTTCTTTAACCCTCATAATTCTTTGGCTTTAACACTTTTGAGGTCTATGCGATGTTTTTATCCCTATCTTCCCATCCTTGTTACTACCATGTTTTCACCTTCAGTATCTGGCTTATAGTTTTGTTTTCCATGTTATTTCCTGTCATCATCAGTGTGGGTTTGAATATCTATCCATTTTGACAATCTCTCCAACTCCAATCTCACTATAGGAATCCATACTTGGGGGGGTGGGAGGGGTGGAGCCAAGATGGCAGCTGGAAAGCAGGGACTTGCCTAGGGCTCTCCCCCAGGACCCTCCAAACACCAATAAAAATGGCTCTGAACAAATTCTAGAACTGCAGAACCCACGATATAGCAGAGGGAAGCAGGGCTCCAGCCCAGGACAGCCTGGATGGTCACTGGGTAAGGTCTATCATGCATGGAGCTGGGAGCAGAGCGGAGCAGAGATGAGCGTGGGCTGTGCCCAGACCAACAAGACCAGGAGCCAGGTGGAACAGGCCTTAGTGCCCTGAATCAGTGAGCTGTGGCAGTTACCAGACCTCTCAACCCACAAATACCAAAGACAACAGAGAAGGTTAGTGGGAAAAGCTGCTGGAAACAGAGTGAAAGGAGTTTGCGGGTTTGGCCACCATCCTGGGGGAAGCAGAGGTGGTACAGCTCTGAGGCTGCTCAGCTGCTGTTGCTTCTGGTCCCAGGCCCACCTGGTGGGAGGAATTAAGTGGTGGATCAGAGCAGGAGTGCAGAGCCTGCTTAAGATCTGAGTCCAGTCCAGGATGGCGGTTTTTGGGGGAGGAGGAGTGCTGGTGTGGCAGAGCTTGCTGCATAGAAATATCTTTGAAAGCAACAGCACATCCCCTAAAGCTTGGAACAAAGTACTCTGTACTCTACAAGCAGTCGTACACCAATGAAAAACTCAAGGGTCAAGTAGTTGGTTGGGCACATGGCCAGGCAGCAAAAATGGACTCAGATTCAGACTCAGACTTTGGAATCTTTCTTTGGTGACAAAGAAGACCAAAACATACAGCCAGAAAAAGTCAACAAAGTCAAAAAGCCTACATCAAAAGCCTCCAAGAAAAACATGAACTGGTCTCAGGCCATGGAAGAGCTCAAAAAGGAGTTGGAAAACCAAGTTAGAGAAGTAGAAGAAAAATTAGGAAGAGAAATGAGAATGATGAGAGAAAACCATGAAACAAGTCAATGACTGGCTAAAGGAGACCCAAAAAAATACTGAAGAAAACAACACCTTAAAAAATAGGCTAACTCAAATGGCAAAAGAGCTCCAAAAAGTCAATGAGGAGAGGAATGCCTTGAAAGGCAGAATTAGCCAAATGGAAGAGGAGGTCCAAAAGACCACCGAAGAAAATACTGCCTTAAAAATTAGATTGGAGCAAGTGGAAGCTAGTGATTTTATGAGAAATCAAGATATTATAAAACAGAACCAAAGGGATGAAAAAATGGAAGACAGTGTGAAATATCTCATTGGAAAAACCACTGACCTGGAAAATAGATCCAGGAGAGAGAATTTAAAAATTATTGGACTACCTGAAAGGCATGATCAAAAAAAGAGCCTAGATATCATCTTTCAAGAAATTATCAAGGAAAACTGCCCTGATATTCTAGAGTCAGAGGGTAAAATAGAGATCAAAAGAATCCACAGATGGCCTCCTGACAAAGATCCCAAAAACAAATCTCCTAGGAATATTGTCACCAAATTCCAGAGCTCCCAGATCAAGGAGAAAATACTGCAAGCAGCCAGAAAGAAACAATTTGAGTATTGTGGAAACATAATCAGGATAACACAAGATCTAGCAGCTTCCACATTAAGGGATTGAAGGGCTTGGAATATGATATTCTGGAGGTCAATGGAGCTAGGATTAAAACCAAGAATCACTTACCCAGCAAAACTGAGTATCATGCTCCAAGGCAAAATATGGATTTTCAATAAAATAGAGGACTTTCAAGCTTTCTCAGTGAAAAGACCGGAGCTGCATAGAAAATTTGACTTTCAAACACAAGAATCAAGAGAAGCATGAAAAGGTAAACAAGAAAGAGAAATTATAAGGGACTTACTAAAGTTGAACTGTTTTGTTTACATTCCTACATGGAAAGATGATGTGTATAATTAATGAGACCTCAGTATTGGGGTAGCTGAAGGGAATATACATACATACATACATACACACACACACATATATATACATACATACATATATGTATATATATACATATATATATATACATATAGACAGAGGGCACAGTGTGAGTTGAATACGAAGGGATGATATCTAAAAAAATAAAATCAAATTAAGGGATGAGAGAGGAATATATTGAGAGAGGGGGAAAGGGAGAGATAGAATGGGGTAAGTGATCTCACATAAAAGTAGCAAGAAATAGCAGTTCTGTTGGGAGGGAAGAGGGGGCAGGTGAGGGGGAATGAGTGAATCTTGCTCTCATCGAATTTGGCCTGAGGAGGGAATAACATACACACTCGATTGTGTATCTTACCCCACAGGAAAGAAGGAAGAAGGAGATAAAAAAGGGGGGACAATAGAAGGGAGGGCAGATAGGGGGAGGAGGTAATCAAAAGCAAACACTTTTGAAAAGGGACAGGGTCAAAGGAGAAAATTGGATAGAGGAGGATAGGATAGGAAGGAGCAAAATATAGTTAGTCTTTCACAACATGAACAATGTGGAAGGGTTTTGCATAATGATACACATGCGACCTATGTTGAATTGCTTGCCTTCTTAGGGAGGGTGGGTGGGAAGGGAAGAGGGGAGAGAATTTGGAACTCAAAGTTTTAAAAGATGTTCGAAAAAACGTTTTTGCATGCTACTAGGAAATAAAGGCAATGGGGCATAAACATCTATCTTGCCCTACAAGAAAGTAAGGGAAAAAGGGAAGGAGGGGAGTGGGGTGACAGAAGGGAGGGCTGACTGGGGAACAGGGCAATCAGAATATATGCCATCTTAGAGTGGGGGGATGGTAGAAATGGGGAGAAAATTTGTAATTCAAACTCTTGTGAAAATTAATGCTGAAAACTAAACATATTAAATAAATAACTTTTTTTTAAAAAAAAGAATCCATACTCTCCTCAATTCTTGTTCATTTCTTCACCCATTTCAGCCACAAGCTGAAATATGTGTGGGTGATCTCATCATCTCTCAGAATTATACTGTTACTGAGATTTGGAATTTTGAAATCCTACTCTCCAATCATAGCGTTCCATATTTCTCTCTCACACACTTTCTAATGCTCACAAAACTTATCCTTCACCCTCACTGAGACTTTGCATTCCTTAATATATCCATATTGTCTTTAGTTCATCCCATCCTTTCTGATTTCATTTCTTTCTATACCTAGCCTTGATGCTATGGTTTGCCATATTAATATTTTACTAGTCACTACCCTATGGCAGGTAGCTGGTGCAGTAGATAGAGTGCTAGCCCTGGAGTCAGGAGGACCTGAGTTCAAATCTGGCCTGAGACACATACTGGCTATGTCATCCTAAGCAAGTCACCCTATTTGCCTCAGTTTCCTCATCTGTAAAATGAGCTGGAGAAGGAAATGGCAAAAACACTCCAATATCTTTACCAAGAAAACCCCAAACGAGATCATGATGAGTCAGACATGACTAAAAAACAACAAAAGTGACTACCCTGCAGGCTCTTATCTTGACCTTATAGAAATCTGGACACTAATCCCGATCTGTTTCTTCTTCAGGGATGCTGGTTGCTAAACTCCTTCTTTTTAGCCAGTTATTGTTCTCCCAAACATTCCTGTACCTACCTAGAATTCCTAGTCCTACCTAGAATGCCCTCCATGCTCGCCATTCCTGCTTAACTAAATGCCACCCCTAATTTAAGGCCTGAAACACTCAGTGATTATTTCTTCCTCTGAACTCCTGTAAAACTAAGTGACTGTACTACTGATATGGAACTTGGCATGTGGTACCCTCCTGTCAACTAGACTATAAGCACCTTGAAGACAAGAGTTGTATCTTAATTCCTTTTTCTATCCCCGCACTGGCACTTATTTGCTGTTGATAGCATTGAAAGATAAATACCTTAATTGTATGCAATGACAAAAGGAAAAGTCTCTTCATAATCAAAATTCCCAAATCATGAAATATATAATAGGGGTGAGTGGTTTTAAAACTCAGCTAACCAAGGAGTTATAAAATAGTCAGTTGAAGACAGGTGAATCTTTGGAGTTTTACTACCTCTAGCAAAACCTGAAATTGATATTCCATAAATTGCTAAACTTTGAGAATTATTTGACAAATGTGAAATTACTAAGGTACTTTATATTAAAATAACACAGTTATTTCAACTAGCCATGGTTCAACTTGAAAATGGAATCTTTTTTTAGGAACTATAGAAGAAAAAAATGATAGGTTCATATCAATGAGCTCCCTGCTTTATTATTTAATACATTGTTATTAGTTATAAGAAACGGACTTTAACTGCTAGACATACTATATCCTATGTACATCAATGTCATGTGGAATTACTCTGATTTCCCTTTTAAAAGGCAAATCGAAATAATTTAAAGGATTATAAAGATGAAAAAATAGCTCCAGCAAACTGATTTTTTTATGTTTATGCCGTATATGTGTATGTATAGTGTGCATTAACTGGAACCCTTCTATTGCTGACTCTTGTTAAATTGTGCTAGGATTTACTTTAATGCCTCTGTTGATAACTTTGTAGATAAATGAAAGATGTGCCATGCATAGATGGTTTTACAGCAGGGCCTCATAGTGTTCAGAGAGTTAAAGCTGTGTCAGAATTTCCATTATAAATGCCCAGTTTCAAAAGTATATAATTTTCTGGGCTGAAATTTGGCATCAAAGGCTCAGGATTGAACTGGTCTATTGATTAAAAGAAAGTCTTTCACATTGTTAAAAATGCAACGTTATGAAAAGAAGTTGGTTGGCTTTATCATTGAGCTTTTATAATCATGAGATTCTTTATAGGGACACCATTGATTTCCTAAAGTCATTAAGAAAAAAAAATCCGTCTTCTGTGTAAGGTTATATGGATGCATAGGCTGCATGGTATATAGGAGCCCTAAACTGGGAGTCAAGATACCTAAGTTTCCAGTGCCAGCTCTGCCAGTGATTAGCAATATTACTTCTCTGGTCCTCAGTTTCCTTATCTGAAATGTCAGGCAGCTGGGTTCTGTTAGGCATTGTGGCACATTGGCAAGAATGTTGGATTTGCCATCAGAAGAACCAAATTAAAATAGTATCTTTGCCATTTACTTCCTGGATGACTTTGGGAAAGTCAATGAATCTCTGGGCCTCAGTTTACTCATCTGAGGAGCCATCTGTTTCTGTGACTCTATATATGAGCAATTTCTTCCTCTTTATGAAAAATCTATTATCTTTCTACCTATCTGTCTCTCTGTGTCTGTCTCCATCTTTCTATCTATCTATCTATCTATCCACCTGTCTGTCTATCTACTTATCTGTCTATCTAATCAATCTCATCCATCCGCCCATCTATGCATCTAATCTATCTATCTACCTATCCATCTATCATCTATTTATCTATCTGTCTGTCTACTTATCTGTCTATCTATCTACTTATCTATCTATCTAATCCATCTCATCTATCCATCCATCTAATCTATCTAATTTATCTATATCTATCTACCTATCCATCCATCATCTATCCATCTATCTGTCTATCTGTCTGTCTATCTGCTTATCTATTTAATCCATCTCATCCATTTATCCATTCATCTACCTAATCTATCTATATCTATCTACCTATCCATCCATCCATCATCTATCTGTCTGTCTATCTATCTGTCTGCCTGTCTCTCTGTCTGTCTATATATCTGTCTGTCTATCTATCTATCTATCTATCTGTATACCCATGTCTGTCTGTCAGTCTATCTGTCTCCCTCTATCTATCTGTCTGGCTTTTTGTCTGTCAATCTGTCTATCTATCTATCTGTCTGTCTCTCTGTCTGTCTGTCTATCTACTTATCTGTCTATCTAATCCATCTCATCCATCCACCCATCCTTCTATCTAATCTATCTAATTTGTCTGTATCTATCTACCTATCCATCCATCATCTATCTATCTATCTACCTATCCATCCATCATCTATCTATCTATCTACGTATCTATGTCTGTCTATATATCTACTTATCTGCTTATATAATCCATCTCGTCCATTCATCCATCCATCTATCTAATCTAATTTGTCTATATCTATCTACCTATCCATCCATCCATCATCTGTCTGTCTATCTATCTATCTGTCTACATATCTGTCTATCTATCTATCTGTATATCTATGTCTGTCTGTCAGTCTATCTGTCTCTCTCTCTCTCTATCTATCTATCTGGCTTTTTGTCTGTCAGTCTATCTGTCTATCTATCTGTCTGACTGTCTATCTATCTATCTATCCATCATCACCTATCTATCCTCTATCCAGTTATCATTTATCTAGAGACAGCTCGGTGGCACAGTTGATAGAGTGCTGGACCTGGAGTCAAGAAGATCTGAATTCAGATCCAGCCTCAGACACGTACTAGCTGTGTGACCCTGAGCAAGTGATTTAACCTCTGTCTGTCTCCATTTCCTCAATTGAAAAATGAGGATAATAGCCTATCTCTCCCAGGACTGTTGTGAGTCTCAAATGAGATAGTATTTGTAAAGCACTTAGCACGTTGCTTGGCACATAGTAGGTGCTTAATAAATGCTTGTGTCCTTCCTTCCTATCATCTAGCACCCCCCTTTACTTAGATTCTAACAATATGATGGGGAAAGGAATGCCTTAAAATAGACAGTCTTCTAAATCATTCCAGATAACGAGTATCTATTCTCTTCTTAAGGATCTCCAGGAAAGAACTTCTCTCAATAGCTGGTTTCAGTGCTTAGCTTCCCTTATATAAACATATCTTTTAGAAAGCCTTTAAATTGGCAAAATATATAACTTTGTAAATTAGCTACATTAGGGCTGCCATAGATACATCGTAAGTAAATATTAGCATCTATTGTACACAAGCATATTGTACTTTGGTGTAATTTAGATCCTGAAGGATTAATTTGCATAATGGACTATGACCACTTAAAAGGAGTGACAATAATACCTCGCCCAAAGTACTTTATCATAAAAGCAGACACAGACACATAGGAGCTAATTTTCTACTCTGTCTCGACTGTTAATCATTATCTGAGGAAGCCTAAAGTTTCTCAGTCCAAAAACAGAATGAATTGCTCGGGGGAAAACAAAGATTCCACAACTTCCCCATGTTTTAGAGTGCTCAATTGTAAGAGAAAACAAATAAACATCCTTTTATCATTAAAGATGCCCCAAAATAATTGCATTGAGTGCCTCATTGCATGGAGAATTGAGCTAGGCTCTGTAGTAGAAGAGTTGAACACCAACTTCTGACCTCAGAGCAGGTTCGAACGGCCTGGCCTATGGTACTGAGAATGTGTGCTTAGTATATTAACAAAACCAGGCGTATATATTTTGTTCTATCCAGAGGAGAATTACATTTGACTGAGTTGGGATGGGGGAGATTTAGTGAAGGGAATGGTAGAGGTAGACACTTTACAGTAGAGAAGAAATCACTCTCACTTCCAATTAACCTAAGTCCCTTAGGTTCTGGCTCAAGCCTATGCTATCCTGAGTGGGGGAAGGGAACAGTTTATTACCTTTTTCCAAGTAAGAATCTTTTATATACTTGAAGATGGCAATTCAATCACTCTTGAGGCTTCTTTCTCCGGGCAAAATAAACCCAGGTCTTTCAAACTTTTATCACAGGCTTTCTTCCTAATCCCTTCCTCCTCACCACTGCTTAGAATCTATAACCACTGTCAAAGCTCAGCTTGAGGTCCACTTCCTATATCAAACACCTTTCTTGACCTCTTCCCGGCTGCTGCTGCCCCTTATAGAAATTTGTGTTAACTCTCTATATATTTTGTATATATTTGTATGTGTACATGCTGTCTCCCTGATAGAATGTAATTTCCTTGAGGACAGGGATCATTTTATTTCTATATTTATATTTCCAGTCTCTAGCACAGCTCTTGGCACATAGTTATAATTGCTTGGACTGAACTAATCATCTCTGCTGTGGTTTTTCTCTGGGTTGCCCATTTGCCTCATTAGTTATAAGAGCATCTTCCTGTGATGGTCAGATTAGTCCTGAAGTTAATAGCAGAACGACCTCCTGAGTTTTCTCATTTTGCATGGAACATTATTTTCTACTTTTTTTTAGTAATTTATTCATTTAAGTTTTCAACATTCACTTCCATAAGTTTTAAATTTTCTCTCCCTCCCTGCCCCCTCCCTCCCCAAGATGGCCTGCAATCTGATATGGACTCTACACATACATTTCTATTAAATACACTTTTATGTTAGTCATGTTGCATAGAAGAACTATAACAAATGGGAGAAACCATGAGAAAGAAAAACAAAACAAACAAACAAAAAAAAGAAAATAGTCTGCTTAGCTTTGCATTCAGACTCCATAGTTCTTTCTCTGGATGTGGATGGCATTTTCCATCCTTTGGAATTGTTTTAGCTCCTTGCATTGCTGAGTAGGGCTAAGTCTATCAAAATCAATCAACACACACTGTGGCTGTTACTGTGTACAGTGTTCTCCTGGTTCTGTTCACTTCACTCAGCATCAGTTCATATAGGTCTTTCCAAGTTTTTTTGAAGTCTGCCTGTTCATCATTTCTTATGGAACAATAGTATTCCACTACATTCATATACCACAACTTGTTCAGCCACTCCCCAATTGATGGGCAACCCCTCAATTTCCAGTTCTTGGCCACCACAAAAAGAGCCACTATAAATATTTTTGTACTTGTGGGTCCTTTTCCCATTTTTATGATCTCTTTGGGATACAGCCCTAGAAACAGTATTGCTGGGTCAAAGGGTTATTTTCCCCTTTTTAAGCTACATTTTCCACCTACCAAATCCAGATCAACTCATTATGTACCACAACCCCTTTTCTGAGAAGAAACATAGAGGTGGGAAAAGTACTAGATTTGGAATAAGGTGAAACCTGGAGTTTGAATTGTTTCTTTAGCACTGACAAGTGACATGATCATGGACAAGTCACATAACTTTTTTGAACTTCAGTTTCCTTATCTGTAAAATGGAAATGTAAGCATCTGTATCTCTTGCTTCACAGGGTTGTTGGGAGGATCGACAAAATACATAAGCAACCTCCCAGTTAGTCATAAGTCATCAAAAACTAGAGACCTTTCAATGCCTTTAGCAAAAGCTTTTAGTTACATGTACTTTAAATCATCATGACCTACATATTCCAATAAAACCAGTCTACTTAAACCATATTTCATTAGATCTTCGTCATTCTAACCTTAATTCTCTTTCTCCAAATCCATTGTGGAGTAGTAGAAAGAGCTCTGGCTGGACAAAAAGACTAGAGTTCAAGTTCTAGTCCTTCCATTAACTAACCCTATGACTTTGGCCAAGTGACTTAATCTCACCAAGCCTCAGTTTCCTAATCTATAAAATAGGAAAACCAATATCTGGTCTACCAATTCTGTAGTGTTGCTGTCATGAAGACTGGATGAGTGTTCACTGGATGAGTTTCACCTTTCTTATGTTCCTTTAAAAAAAAGGCAAAAATATTAAATACAATTACCTTGGGTGGGAGGGAGTATTGTCTGTTTTTAGCTTTGTCTATTAAAGAGGCAGTATTTTCTTTTAGCTTTACCTCAATCATGTTGAATTTAAATCTTAATTTTTTGTTTCCTTTGTGCATATTTATTTACCAGTAAGATCCTATTTTAATGCCTCCTCATGGTGAAGAGCTGATCTTGAGATCCCAAAGGGACTTGGAAGCTTGAAGCTCACATACATACTCTATTAGGTTCTGATAGAAATAATCCCAAGTATTGACTTAGCAACGGGCTGTGTGTCCAGCTATCAGGCACTAAACTACCTAAGTCTGAAAAAAGCTCATCACTGAAAATTTGGCTACTAGATGAATTTTTTCAACAAAAAAGAATCATGAAGGCTGTAGAAGGGTTTTTAATCTGCACTGAGACTACCTAAACCATGAACTCATAGAACTTTGAAGAACTGAGGTAGAATATCCATTCATGGACCTCAGTTTTCTCCTCTGTAAAATGAGGTTGAATTCAATCATCTCTATCATCCTTTCCATACATATGGAATGGGATTATAAATGTATGATCCTATGTATGTATAAGATTATAAATAGATGATCATATACATAATATAAATTATGTATATAACAAATATATGGATGATCTTATACATGTATGATCTTCTGATTCAATTCCAATTCCAATTAAGTTCAGTTAATTTAAGTTCAGTTTAATTCAAAGAGCATTTATTAAGCATCAACTATGTAGCAAATCCCAAGATACAAAGACAAATGTGAAAAGTCCCTACATTCTCAAGGAACTAAGACTCTAGTAAATATGATAACCAGTTCTGTCATCATTTGTCATAAGGCTGTCTATCAACTGAAAAGCAAGACTAATGATCCTATGCTCACTGTTCCCATCCTTATACAAATAGCTGCATCATTGGTGAAGCAAATCCAGTTTCTGGTCTTCTATTTGGCAGTGTGGGCCCATAGGTTCACTTTACATATTTTGCTTTTCTATTCCAACACTCATCATCCACTGCTTGCCATCATTCCAATAAAAGCTTTAGATTTTTGATTGTCATTGTTTTTAGGTACAACTAAGTATATTTTTATTGTTTTTATCATTTTGTAAGTAATATCTAAGGGGACAGCTAGGTGGCTCAGTGAATAGAGTCTGGGCCTGAAGTCAGGAAGATTTATCTTCCTGAGTTTAAATTCAACCTCAGACACTACCAATGTGGCCTTGGAAACATTACTTAACCCTGTTTGCTTCACTTCCTCACCCGTAAGATGAAATGGAGAAGGAAATGGCAGACTGCTTCAGAATCTTTGCCAAGAAAATCCTAAATGGGATCGCAAAGAGTTGGGCATGACTGAAACAACTGAACAAAACAACACAAGTAGTATGTATGCAAAAGTATGAAAGGCTGTTTGTGTGTGCACACATATATGACTATTTTTAACCAATCCTGTATACCTGTTGAATTCTATTTTCTTAAAATTCATCGTTTTGGAAAGAAATCTGTTTTCTGCATGAGAAAGGATTCCCGGTTGCTTAAATTGGAAGATAATTCGATTACAAAAGAGGAAGATAATTTAATTATTAGATAAAGAGTGATGCTTTTATTTGCTTGTGTAATACTTCAGATAACTTAATTAAGGTAATATTCATAGCCAACTAACCAAGTTGAGATAATTTGCTTGCGTAATAATTTTTAAATATTAGGAGAATAAACTGCAAGAAAAGTCTATCCAGGGCTATATGATGTATTTCTTTCCATAAATGTTATTAAGTGTGTATTTTTCAGTGCTTTAAAAGATTGATGATTTTGCCATTGTAGATATTTTCTTACCTGATGCAAATCACAAGCTTTCTAAGCTTTTTGATGAGTTTTCATGGCCAAGAAGATTCACCAGCTTCTGGTCAACCTTTTGGGGTAAGCCTTTCTGCATTTTAATAAGCTAATCCTTGGAGGATGGGTACACAATCTATTGCTGGTCCCTTCCTCAAAGCCTTGTCATTTAGGCAGGACCTACCAGAGTTTACACTCTGCTGACATGACCTTTGATAACTCAGTCTCACCTTTAAGCCACAATCAGACATTTTTGTTGTTCAGTCATTATCAGTTGTGTCTGACTCTTCATGAACTCATTTGTAGTTTTCTTGGCAAAGATACTGTAGTGGTTTGCTATTTAGTAAATGTACATAGTATGTTAGATTACTTTTGACCATATGGGGAAAAATATAGACCCTGGATGCAGATTATTTCAAGTTTCCTTTTCAATTTCTAAGTGTTTTAAAAAATAATTGCAATTATATTCAAATATTCTAATGGATCTGGGAACTCACTAGTATGGGTACTCCCTTCAACAACATGTGAACACATCTATACTTGCAAGTCCTGCATATTTCTAGCTTATTTTCTTCCACATGTTTTCTGTAGAGAAGCCACACAACACACTTTCTTTGCTTTCTCTTGGCATTTAATGGAAACTAGTAGAACACACAGGCTGTCTGCCTCTTATCCCTCTCCTTTGACATGTGGCCAATCATTGTAATTCCTCAATAATACATTCCTTTGATGATATTTTCACTCTACTTCTGCTATGTAATTTCTTGTTTGTAATGTATTGCATTCCACTCACATATACTGTAGATATGCCTCTTCATTGGTGAGAAACACTCATTGGCAACTCTTTAGAGATTAGCATGTCCAATGAGTTATAGTCATATAATAGCCCTTGAAGAATAATGGTCATAAAAGATGGGCTTTTGTTTCCGGAAGAAATTTGGGGTTATTAAAAGAACTGCAGTTTCCCAAAGGCAACCCAGACTAGTCTCTTTTTCCTCTTTAATTCTGTGCCCAACTCATTCTCCATTTGCAGAATCTGCTCAAGATAGATACATCGAGGGACAAACTCTAGTTTTTAATCTAATTGTAGACTGTAGTTTGGCTAAAAGGCATTATTCATCCACTTTTTTTTTTCCTTTGTGGATGGTGAGGAAAAGCTATTTGACATATTATGGATCCTATACAATCAGTTTGGTAAATGTTTCTGAGCTTGACACAATCAACACAATGTAATTTGTAAAACTTTCACAGGAGGATCTGGAATTCCCCCCTGCCCCTATCTGAGGACCCTTCTTCAGTGGATAGGTAATATATTTTTGACTTGAACATTCATTGAATCTCCTCTATGATTGGGCAGCTAGGTGGTACAGGGATAGATGCTGAAACTAGAGTCAAGAAGTATTGAGTTCAAATCCAGATTTAGACATTTATTAGTTGTGTGTCCCTAGGCAAGACACTTATCTCTATCTGCCTCAGTTTCCTCATCTTTAAAATGGGACAATAATAAAAAAATAATAATAGCTACCTCCTAAGATCTGTAAACCTTAAAGCACTATACAAATGTTAAATGCTAGCCATTGAACATCTTCCTGTTCTCTGTCTTTCATTATTTTGTCCAGAGAGTCATGAAACAAAGTGACCTCTGTTGTTAAACCTTTCAAGGAGTCTTGTATAATTTTGATGCATAAATGGGAGACATCTTATTAGAAGAAGGACTCTGAGGTGATGTTTGCTCTACCAAATCTAATCGGTCATTTAATGAATGAACATTTATTAAGCACCTTCTGTGTGCCAGGCACCACACTAAATGCTAGAGATACAAAGAAAGGCATATGCTAGTCCCTGCTCTCAAGGAGCTCCCAGTTTCATGTGGAAGACAGCATGCAAACTATGTATAAACAAGATATATACAAGCAAATAGTCAATAAAATAAGCAGAGTGGTATATTGAAGTTTTGTATCTTTCAGCCAATTGTGGTCTACTATGGAATAATGTTTGTAGAAGCTTGCTCATTCTCTTCTAATACCCACTTCAAATAATCCCTTGATGCATTTCTAGATTACTCATAAAAGTTTTTATAAAGATGAGAAAGTAGGTATATCAAGTTAATAGTTGCTGACATTTTTTTCAGTTGTCCTTTTTTTTGGTGATATAATGTCTGAGACTTAAATATCTTTTCTTCCTTAAGATACCTTGAGAATTGATCTCCAAATACCCTCACAGTTGTGTCAATCCCAGCCCAGACCTTCTCTATTTATACTTGGCCTAATTCATCTGGTTTTCCTATCTCTATTCCCTTTCATAACATCTGTAGAATTAAATCCTCATAATTAAATTATCTTAATGAGTGAATACTGATTAACAGAAAGTCATGAATTTTTTTTAAAAATTTCGAAACCTAAAACAAAGTTTATGTGGTTTAGAAGCCATTTGTGATAAACAGAATTTACATAAAAACCAAAAGTTTTTTTGAACTTACAGCTATACTTCACTGCAAACATAAAACAATAAATGTGGGAAGCTCCTTCTTATTCTTGGGTTAGAAAATTTTAGCCCCTGTTCTACCATGAAAACCTTAAATCTCTTACTTCTAAAACATTGTGACCCAGGAAAATTAAAGAAGACTTTCATATAAAATAAATCTGGGAAGGATAGCTGATGAAATGACAATAGAGCCAAGATTCATAATGATCTCAAGAGGTTAAAATGCTGGACCAAAACTGACAAAAATGAAATTGACTAGGTTTAAATGTTTAGTCTTTCCCAAAAGTCTTACTAATTGGTCATAGTAGTACATGTCTGTAACCTTTTCAGCTGGGGAGACTGAGGCTAGTGGATCTCTTAAACTCTGGAGTTCTGAGCTAATCTGATGTCCACACTAAGTTCAGTATTAATATGATGACCACCTCCAACCAATACTTTTATGATATTTATATGACCCTGGAATTTTTATAGGTTGAAAGAATTTCCAGATAATTTGTTCAGGGAAAAGTGTCTCTTTCATGTCAAAGAGGATAAAGTGTGCAAGGTATAGTAAAGGTTGTTGGTCACTGACATGTCATTTATCCAGAGTAACACATATCTTTCTGAATTCAAATCCAACTTACAAGTTGAGTGTTTTAATTTGAGACAAACTCTGAGTCTTTCTTTTGTTTCAGGCTTCCCGGCTGCATGTGAATGAGCCTTCATGTGGAAGGAGAGACATAAAAAATGAACAGCATAAAAGAAAACCTCTTAAGGAATTACTTTGCTGATTGTCCCTGCAGGCAAGGGTGTGGGTGTGGGAAATGGTAAACTACAGGAAGTAGTGACCTCAGTGTTTTGTCTTAAAATATATTCAGCTCCATCTCCTTAAATAAGTTAAAACTATGATGTCATTCACATCAATGTATCCATGAGACATTTCTGTGGATACAAATGAAATTATATTGAAAGCTTAGTTTCTGTCACAGGAACCATAAATTAACTGAACTAATTGTGCTTAATGAAATGCATTTGCTTTATTGACATGTAGATGTTAAATGATATTAAGTGGATATAAATATTCTAGTATTGTCATATAGCTATCTGCCGTAACTATATATGTATATATATATCACATATATATGTAATATATATATATATATATATATATATATATATATATATATATATATATATATATATATATCACATACCATCTTTTAATTCAGTTGTTTTCAGTTGTATCCAACTCTTTGTGACCCCATTTGGGGTTTTCTTGGCAAAGCTACTGGAGTGGTTTGCCATTTCCTTCTCTAGCTCATTTTATAGATGAAGAAACTGAGGCAAACAGGGTTAAGCAACTTTCCCCAGGGGTCACACAGACTCCAGGACCAGGGCTCTATCCACTGTGCCTCCTAGCTACATATACCATGTAAAGCCCTCTATAATGTAGCTCTAACCTTCTTTTCCCCACCTTCTTCCATACCACTGCCCTTCATGCATTCTGTAGTCAAGCCAAACAGAATTCCTATTTATTTTCTAAACTTGAGATTCCATCTTCTGCTTCTTTATACTTGCATAGGCCATCCCCTATGACTGAAATGCATGCCTTCCTCACCTCTGGCCCCTTATCTTCCTTCAAGACTCAGCTGAGGTACCATCTGTCTCTACTAGCGAGTCTTCCTTCCACTCACCTGTCCTCCTTCCCTCCTCAAATTATCTTGTACTAGAAGGAAGGAAAAAGGGGAGGGTGGAAGGGAATAAATATTTATTAAGTGTCTACTGTGTGCCATACAATTTGCAAATATTTTTTTCCTTTGATCCTCACAACAACCCTGTGAGGTAGGTGCTCTTCTTATCCCCATTTTATAGTTGAGAGATCAGAGACAAACAGAGGGTAAATGATCTGCTCAGGGTCACAGAACTATTAAAAGTTTGAGGCTACATTTGAACTCAGGTCTTTGTGACTCCAGGCTCAGTGCTCCATCCGCTGAGCCACATTGCCTCTTCTACTATACTTATTTGTCTGGACAGAGGCTTGCTTTTGTTTGTTGTTGTTGTTGTGGTTTTGGTATCTCTGGTGCCTAGCCGAGGCTCTTGTACTGAGGGTACATGGACATTGTCTTTAATTGAATCTTCTTACTAGGCTGTAAGCTCCCTGTGGACAAGGGCTATGTGTTATCCAAACTGTATCATCACCAGCATGTAGCATAAATGCTTTGCCCAAAGAGGGCATTTAATAAACGATTGCTAAATTAACTCTAGATGGCTACTTCGTCACTGTCTCACAGTCTCACTATCTCAAGGAGGACATGGCCAAGACTATTTTCTTCATTTTTCTAGCACAACTCACCCCTATTTCCTCATCACTCTAGACAAAGCATGAATCAGCCCTGATCGTCTTTCTCCCCATTCATTCAAACCTCAATGTGAAAAGCCGTCTTTATTGTCTCCTGTCACTCTGCACCCCACAATTTTGCTAGAACCAATCTATTCTTGTCCGTTTGGGTGGCACCCTCAGCTGCTCTGTCACTGCATCAATCAGGATTAACATGAAGACCTCTGGCTCTGATTAACATCCATGCGCCTGTTATTGTCAGATCTAAAAGACAAGAGAAGGCAAATAACCTTGGCCTAAAGATTAGAATTCAACCTTGCAGGTTAGTACCATAATTGCTTCATATGGATGTATTTCTGACCTCCTGGATTGTAGACCTTCTTGTTCAGGTGGGTTATACTTCCCCATTTTCTCTGCCTTAGATTACCCCTTGTCTGGATGAACAGTTTTTGAAAAGCATTCTCTTTTGCTCATGTAGTATCCCTATCTCCTTCCTGGATCAATAATCTCCACAGCCAAATATTTGATTCTGGCCTCACTTGAGTTAAGTGGACCTTTTATGAACCATATCTTTAATAACCAAAAAAAGCAATGAAAGCAAGGCCTATCATTCTCCATACTTTAACCTATCTTTGTAAGAACATATTTATTGACTTTACAAATTGCAAGCTTCTTCTTCTTCTCTAAAAATCCATCTTTGATCCATACTCAGCCCTGAAACATTATGAGAATTTTCATCTTCCAAGGGATGCCTTTCCTAGCTTCTTTGCCACATATATAAACACAGGAAAGAAAAGAGATAAGAAACAGTAAAAGCAGCAAAGGAAAAATAAACAAGGTTTTTAAAAAAAAACCAGCCTTCTTTCTGTTTGCACACTAGATATAACAGTGATAGTTAAAATTTTAATATTTTTAAGTAGTTTTAATAATTGAACTTAATAATTTTGTAAACTTTGAGGTGTGAAAAATGTTTGATACATTTCTGTTAAGTAGATAGATAAGTTTATCTATCAATTACAAAATTTGTTCTTCTATGAGATTGTAATGCCAAGCAGGGTGGGACTTTTTGCTGTTTTTTGTTTGAGTGGTTCTCAGCACTAAGGTGAGTGCCTTTGATTGTCTCACCTTTGTTTCAATCAAGATGCTTTGACTGAATCAGGAGTCTTTGATGACCTGCCTAAGTCATGGGAAGGCCTAGGTCACATGGGTTTGAGTTGAATGGTTGTGACACCCTCTGACTGAAGAAGTGTATATACCCATTTTGCTTGGGGCTCACTCACTGGAAGAGTGTCCTGACCTGATGAGACTGTGGGTAGCCTACTGGCTTTGAAAAACTCAGACGTTGGTGCTTCTCCCTCTGGTGACTATGCATGTATTGCTGTGGTTAGACCGGTTTGTGTTATTTGCTCTGTTAACATAATTTCTGCTTGTAATTTCTGTTTGTGTTTTCTCTGAAGTTCAGGGAGCTGGCTTTTCCCCCAAACTAAGTGAATGATATTTGCATGTTTAATTAGAGTAAGATTGTTAACCCCTTAAGTTGCTTTCCTTAGAAAAGCAGATCAAGGAACCTGTGCTAGCAGCCCTCCTGTGTGCTGGTGTTATTGGTCTTACATGGTCACAGTAGCGGCAAGCAGCATTGTTGTTACAGAGATAGGTCCTTTTACTATTCCCATTTTACAGATGAAGAAACTGAGGTAACAAGTAAGATCTTTCCAGGATCACGTGGCTGAGAAAGCAGCTGAGGAAAGTTTTGAACTAGGGTGTTTCCGACTCCAAAGCCAGAACATTATCCACTATGCTAAATGTTCCACAAGGTCAGCAGAAGAAATGCAGAACTGTTATTGGTGGCTTGTGCTAGAGTTCAATAGATCCAATTAGTTGAGAAAATGCTACAGTAGAGATGGAAATAGATCACAGAATCATTGGATCTGAGTTTTAATTTTGTCATTTTTACTCCAAAAGAAAAAAAAAACAGTAAAAAGTCCCACTTTGCTTGCCTTTAGAGGGTGGTACTCTTAAATACACAGTATTACATTGGATAGAACACTAGGCCTGGAGTCAGGAGGACCAGAGATCAAATCCAGCCTCAGACACTTACTAGGTATGTGACCATGGGCAAGCCACTTAACACTGTTTGCCTCAGTTTTCTCATCTATAAAATGAGCTGAAGGAGGAAATGGCAAAGCACTGCAGTATCTTTGCTAAGAAGGCCCCAAAGGGATCATGAAGGGTCAGACAGGACTGAAAAATGAATGAAAAACAGCTGAACTTAGTTGCTTTGTCACTGCATCAATCAGGATTAACAGGGAGGTGATAAGTAGCCACTGGATTTTATTGAGTGGGGTGGGGAGGATGATACGGCCAAACTTGCACTTTTGGAAGATCCATTTAACATTTGAGAGGAGGATTTGGTAGGGGGGGCGGGGCTGGGGGGAGTCCTGGGGGAGGGGAGAGACTTGAGGCAAGGATGCCAACCAGACACTCTTGCAATAGTCTAAGAATAGACCACTGAAGGCCTGCACTGGGGTAGTGACAGTTCAGAGGTGAGAAAGGGGCGTATATGAGAGTAGAATAAATAGTCCTTGGCAACAGATTGGATATAGGATAAGGGCAGTGATGGTGAGAAATAGTGAGGAGTCAAGGATAACACCCTGTTGTAAGTCTGGGTGACTTGGAGTTTTGTGGTACCCTTAACAGGAATAGTTATGAAGAGGGGAGGGTTTGTGGAGGGAAAAGATAATGAATTCAGTTTTGGACATATTGAGTTTAAGACACCTACAGGACATAGCTCAAGATGTCTAACGGGTAATTGGAGATGAGAAACTGGAGATTAGGAGAGAAAGTAGAGCTAAATAAATAGATTTGTGAATCATCAGTTTAGAGATGATAACTAATTCAATGGGAGCTGTTGGGATTATCAAGTGAAACAGTATAGAGGGAGAAGAGAGCCCAGGACAGAGCCTTGGGGGACACCCACAATCAGCAGGCATTATCTGGATGAAGATACATCCTAGAAGATTGAGAAGGAGAGGCCACACAGAAAGGAGGAAAACTAGGAAAGACTGATGTCTTATGAACCAAAAGAGAAGATAATATCGAGGAGAAGAGGGTGACTGTGTCAATGGCTGCCGAGAGGTCAACAAAGATTAAGAAAAGGCCATTTGACTTTGGATCCAGCATTCTCTTCACAGGGCCAATCTTCTTTCCCTTATCTACCAGATAGTAAAGTTGGCTCTAGTCTTGGGGCGAACCTCTCTGTTGGACAGCTGGTCCTGTACAACGTATCCAGAAATGACCTGCCGGCTGTTCTAGTCAGTAAAATATAGGAAGTTATGGTCAGGGCAAGCTGTCTGCCTTTCCTAATAGGACCTTGTTGCTATGTTGTTGAAAAGGAGGGAACTGTAACTGGAGGCCATACAGAAGCCATGTGGTATTAACAGGTGGATGTCAGCAGCTTGGGACGGGCTGCTGGGATCTAAATAACAGCTGTCTTCACTACCTGTGCCCATAATGGAAACTCCTAATCTGGGGAAACGAACTACCTATTCTTAGACAAACTGGTTGCTGACACCAACAAAGGTGGTCAGTGTAATGTCAATGGGGAATAAGATCTTCCCCGCCCATCAATAGGCCTCATGTGGAGCCCATTAAGGGAAACTTGCTTGCTTGTAGGAAGGCTTACACACCTTTTGTTAATTTCTAATTAGGCACTGAGCCTAAAGAGTACATATTCTGAGAAGTGAGTTTTTGCTTTGGGGTCTTGCTTATGAGAAAGATGTTGTGAAAGACTCTGAGTGGCCATATGTTCAGAGGTCTCTGACTCCTCAGAGGTAAAGACTCTCTAGATTCAATGGTGGATGTAAAGCTTTGATTCAGGCAGTAGAGTCTTGTCTGTTGTTCTTTATTTCTCTTTGTATTTTTTCTATGTAATTAAAGAGATCATTAACCCGTTTTAAGTTCCTCTCCTTAGTAAAGCAGTTTTATGAACCTTAAAGTTGGAAGGGCCTTTGGAGGCCATCTTGTCTAACCATTGTATGAATAGTCAGACAGTCAATAGACATTTATTAAGTGCCTACTGGGTGCCACGCATTGTGAAAAATGTTAGGGATACAAAAAAGAGGTAAGGAGCTGACAGTCTAATGGGGGAGACAACAAGCAAACAAATCTGCACAATCAAGCCATATGCAGCATAAATAGGAAATAATTAAAAGACCCGAGACTCTAGAATTAAGAGGGCTTGGGAAATGCTTCTATAAAAGATTGGATTTTAGTCAGAACTTGAAAAAAGTCAGGGAAATCAATAGGTAGAGATGAGAATGGAGAGAATTCCAGTCATGGAGAATAGCCAGAGAAAATGCCCAGAGCTAAGAGTTGGAGTGTTTTGTATATAGAAGAGCAGGGAGGCCAATGTCATTGAATCAAAGAGAACATGGCAGAGAGTAATGTATAAGAAGACTGGAAAGGTAGAAGGGGATGAAGTTATAAAGAGCTTCCGTTGCCAAAAAGAGGATTTTGTGTTTGATCCTGGAGGTGATAGGAAGCCAATGGAATTTATTGAGTAGGGGAGTGACAAGGTTGGACCTGCAAAAAGATTGTTAATAATATTGGAGAAAGCAGTTTGAGGGGAATGACATCAGAAGCCAGATTGAAGTTAAGAAATGAATGAGAAGAGAGAAAGTGTAGACACCTATTTTAGGTGGCCCTTTCAAGGACTTTGATCACAAAGAGCAAAAGAGATATTGGATGATAGCTGTGATGGAAGAATGAAGTGAGTGTTTTTTGAGGACTGAGGCAACATGGGCATATTTGTAGGCAGTAGGCAATAAGCCAGTAGACAAGAAGAAATTGAAGCTAAATAATACAGTAGGGATGACAGAGGGGGCAATCTGTTGGACTGAGGTGGGATGGAATGAAATCATTTATACAGGTGGAGAAATGGGGCTTGGTAAGGAGTAAGGCCACCTCTTGGTGTGAGACAAAGCTGAAGGAGGAGATAGTGGCACAAGGTATCCGAGTAATAAAGATGAAGAAGGAAGGAAAAGAGGAAACTTACAATGAAAGATCTCAATTTTTTCTGAAAAATATGAGGCAAGGTTTTCAACTGAAAGGGTGGTGGGACAGGAAATCATGAGAGGTTTAAGGAGGGAATAAAATATTTGGAAGAGCCTCTATGGAGAATGGGATAGTGAATTGATAAGGGAGGTATAGTAGGATTGTCTAGCAGCAGTGAAGGGTCAGTTGAGGCTGTGTTTTAGTACATCCAGTCAGAACAGTTGCATGATTTTCTCCACCCACATTCAGCAGCATGTGCATATAGGAGTGATCCAAGATTGAGGCTTGGCAGGGTGCAATTAGTAGTATAAGGAGATCAGGAACTCATAAGGAGAAAATATTATAGAGTTGAATTGGTTCACCAAGAGGTCAAGATGGGAAAAGAGGGATTGCAGGGGAGATGGTCTGAGAGAGAACTGGGGGATTGAGGGATTGAACATGTGGAGAAAAAGTAGAGTTTGGTAAGAGAAGACAGAAGGAAAGGTGGAATGCCAATAGATTATGGTCAAATAGGAAAATGAAGAATTGGAATGTGAATTCCCTCTCCCACATTTCTGCTAAGTGATCATTCAGCCTCCTGAAAACCTCCAATTGAGCTCATTATTTCAGGATATAGGCTGTTGTTACACTTTTGCAAAGCTCAGAAAGAATTCGGGGTTCGAGAGACACTAAATCTTGGTTATTGAATTGACGGGCATTTTGAGCATCCAAAGAATGTTAATCATACCCACAGCTTGAAGAACAAAACAGCAATATTTCTGCCAGCTAGTTCATGTTTTTGTATAACTACCAAAACCATAATGCTACCGAAGTCTTCCCAGAACCAACTTTTGTTTTGATGGCAGAAGAAACACTTCTTTGGAAGCACTGGAAGAAATAGATCCTGGCCGCCAAAATGGCTTAGGAAAATATCAGATTGGTTTTCCTTGTCCCCAGAGAATATTTCTTGGATAGATAAGAAGTATAGGCTATGATCCCACCTAGGCAGCTCTGATTTTGAAGATTTGCTGCTCCCATTCCCTTGTTGCCAAGATGTGGAGGGGAGAATATTCCAAGAATAATGACAAATTCAATTATTTGAGACTTCTATTTGGACCAAAGTGCATAGTTTCTAACATCAGAAAAGTGAGAGAGTCAGGTCTGCTACTGTTGAAAGAGATCCCAAGGGTCATCCTTGTTTCTGAGCAATTCTTTAGGAATTCAGATTATCCTATAGCAGGCTTTGGGTGACCCTGACTGTATTGAACTGTAGTGGTCCTGGGCCCACTGAAAAGTAGTCAAAATCACTGAGGGATGCCTTATCAAGGGAAGAAGTGGAAGAGGGAGGCTACCTGAAATCACTTGTTTTCCTTTATTGAGGCTATTTTAGAGTTCTACAGAATGAAAACAAAAGTTTGAGAATTTTTGGCCATTGAGAGGCCATTGAACAGTTTTTCAGTCAGTGGTGCCTTGGGCTATAAAACTGTGCATACCCTTTGATCCCGCAATACCACTGTTAGGTCTGTATCCCAAAGAGATTTAAAAAAAAAAAGGAAAAGAACCTATTTGAACAAAAATATTTACAGCAGCTCTTTCGTGGTGGCTAAGAATTGGAAACTGAGGGGATGCCCATCAACTATGGAATGACCGAACAAGTTGTAGCACACAGTTGTAATGGAATATTATTGTGTTGTAAGAAATGACAAGCAGAATGATACCAGAAAAACCTAGAAAGACTTACAGGAACTGATAACAAGTGAAGTGAGCAGAACCAGGGGGACATTTTACTCAGTAATAGTAATATTGTATGATGAAGAATTGCGAATGACTTAGCTATTTGCAGCAATACGATGATCCAAGATAATCTTAAAAAGACTCATGATGAAAAACAGGATCCACCCCCAGAGAAAGAACTGATGTTGTCTGAACAAAGACTGAAGTGTTCTATTTCTCTCTCTCTCTCTCTCTCTCTCTTTCTCTCTTTCTCTCTCTCTCTCTCTCCCTTCCTCCCTTCTTCCCTCCCTCGCTTCTTTGTTTTTTTTCTTCCTTCCTTTCTTTTGGTTGAGTTTTCTTGCACAAAATGATTAACATGGAAACGTTTTATGTGATTACACATGTATAATCTATATCAGACTACTTACCATCTGAGGGAGGAGAGAAGAGAGGAAAGGAGAGAGGGATAGAATTTGAAACTCAAAACTTTAAAACATGTTAAAGTTGTTTTTACATGTAATTCTGGGAAAACAATATTTTTAAATGAATGCCTAAATGAATGGGTATATGGATAGATGAAAAAAACATTTGTTAAATTCTCTCTATGTGCAAAACCCTGGGGGTACATATAGAAAAGCAGAGATAGCCCCTGCTTTCAAGATGCTCACATTTTGCGGGGAGATAGACAAAGAAGTTTTTAGCTACAACTCAGATAGAAATCTCCTATATTCCAGAATGCCAGTAGCAAAGCATGTAGTGATGCTTCTTCTTTATTGCCATTTCTATGGATAAAATCACATTTTTTTTCTGTTGTTGGTTGATTTGACAGTGCCAAGGACCTTGATAGTAAGAATTTTCTTTTCTGGGTCTTGAGTAATTGTGGTTGTTGGAAGGTGGTGAATTTGATATCTATAGAAGCAGTTACTAGAATGCATCTCTACAGGAGTTAGTTCTAGGATGATTACTGTTGAGTCTGGGTTGCTTTTCTCAGGACTGTTGGGTTCAGGCTCCTGAGCTGTCTCTCTTGTGGTCTGTGAAGTGGTAGTGGTTGAGTTAGTGGTAGGGTAATTCACCTAGCTGGGGTGTACAGAGTGGTCAGAGAGGACTAACACCTCTGGTCTGAGGGCTTGCCAAACTCTTTTCAGGGCTGCTCACCCACCTTTGGTGTCCATCTTTACCCAGTTCTCACCTGTGGCTCTGAGAAGCTGTAGCATGTGCAGGGGCCACACCTTAGTAAAGCCATCTTGGCAGACAGACTAAAATAGGTTGAAGGTAACTGACAGGTCTCAAAACTGTCAATAAGTAAGGGGAACATCTACCCCCAGGAATATGAAGATTTCTGCCAGCAGAATGGGTAGATAGGAACGATTTGTCCCAATGGCCATAAAGGTGACTGAAGCAGGCGTTATGGAGTGTTTGGTCAGACATCAAAGATGCCAATGTCATTACTATATCTTGGGTCATTGCCAGTCATCCTCTTTTGTCTTGCCATTGGAATTGGATGAGTCTGGAAGATAGAGTGAGGCTGACTCTGCCTCTACAGAATCAAAACAAAAGTTTGAGAACTTTTGGCCATTGAGAGGCCATTGAGCAGTCCAATTCACTTGCAAGTCTAGACATCAACCTATGATGTCATTAATCCTTTTCGAAATGAAGAACAAACAACTCTGCCTTCTGTTACTCCCTCAGTGTGTTCCGATGCTCCAAGAAGGATGGTTTGCCTGTCCTGTAGGTGGTAATTGGTTAAGAGTTGGTAGAGATGGCTGGACTCTTTCTCATAGTAGTTGCTTCCCCAGACATGGCTATGAGATCTGGGTTGGAAACTAGAGCAATGGTCTGGAGATGCTGCCCTTCCCAGAGATCTTGGCTTATCTGCCAATCGTTCATGGAGAGACAGTAGTTGATGTTTGTGGGTAGGACCCTTCTCCACAGAGATTGTTTCCCTCAGAGATGGCTGCAGGAGCCATGTTAGAAGCAAGGTCAGTTGTCTAGGGGATCACTCCATTCCCAAGGAAATTGGGTTCATGGTCCTGGGTTGTCTCCATTGTGGTCCGAGGGGAAAGGGTGATTGAGGTGGTGGCAGTTATTGGACTTGTCCAGCACATGCCATCTCCTGTCTCTCCTTCCAGATGACATTCTTCTTAAATTCACTTTGAATTCTTTATCTTCCACATACTAAGGGAAGTCATTGGAACTTTTGGTGTCTCATACAACTTTCTAAGATCAACAATTTCAGAAAAATCACTGGTATAAATCAATGGGGGGAGTTTGTACACAGAAAATTCCTGACACTAAGCAAATCACATGGCCAAATCCAAAGGGAAAAAAAAATCCAAAACCAAGAAATGGTCCGTTTGGTCATTCCCAGAGACCTTACTTTACTTACCAGTTTCCATCTTCTATTTGCCCTAACCAATAGCTATGTCTTCATTTCCAACGTGTCACCCCCCTACCACCTCTTCAGGATCAAGTTTATCTCTCTTACCTAAGTGGCCTCTCCTCTAATTTTCCAAAACAATTAGCTTAGTCACTTGTTCCTTCTTTTTTTGAAAGATGAAAAAATAGGAAATAATTTCCCTCTGTTGATGTCTAACAACAACAACAACAAAAACTATTGTTTAATAAATAGGAAAAAAAGAAATAGGATGATGACTCATCTTTTATACGTTTTTTCTGGGCTTGAATAAATGGATGGATGAATGAATAAGTACCTGCTATATCAGGCACTATACTAGGTGCCAGGGTTACGCATACAAAAGCAACATAGTACCTAGTACCTTCCCTTAAAATTTTATTCTTGTGCACTCTCTCTCTCTCTCTCTCTCTCTCTCTCTCTCTCTCTGTCTTTCTCTCTCTCTCTGCCTCCCACTCCCTCCCTCCACACAAACGCGCGCGCGCGCACACACACACACACACACATATATATATATATACATATGTATATATATATACATATAAATTCTATTCTAGTAGGGGGTATTCAATATCTGGGAAGGGAGTTTTGGGGCTGGGAAGTCACAGAAATTGTGAACAGCCAATTGTCACATCATTTCCAAGTAACAATAATGGCTTTAATTTGGTTACTATTCTCAGGGCAAAAGGAAGAGACAGAACAAGATGCAATGCAGAGGGGAAGGTGAGAGATTTGTATACAGTTGCTGAACACATAGTAAGATGTCCGTCCTGTGCAAGCTCTGACCTGGTTGATAATAACTGATGTCAACCTCAGTGAAACCCCTATAGATATTTGAAAGTGGTTATATAAGTCCTAAATCCAAAAAAAAATTGTTATTTGACATTAGGCATTCAGGACATGAGGAATTATCTGTTTCCAATGGCATGGTCACAGGAAAACAGGATAAATTATTTTCCACAAGACATTATATGTTGTGAAGCATGAGATAAGCTAGAGAGTCACATCAATTTCAACTGTGTTCAAGACATATCCCTGACCAATATTTTTCAGACCTGACTCAGCCAAGCCAGGTGGTCAATTATAGGTCAGTGGTGGCTAAGCTCTAATTAATTTGTATCATTATTTTTGATCATCAAAAACATATTTATAGGATAATGATGAAATAATAAACTCTATAGATTACAGAAATAGGCAGCATTTATTGATACTGAAAGAAACTAAGTAGTTAAATCAGTAACTGAGATGCGGATCTATTAGAAATTATCAAAGCCTGCTTATATGGTAACTAATGAAATAATATTAGCAATTGTAGTATTTCTTGTGGAACCTTACATGTCAACCAGAAACCTAAATGTCAAATGCTATCCAGATCCTTATACTATGATCTGTAACTTTAAAGCTGCCATTGAGCAAGATAGATCTTGTCAATTAAGATGTTATAGTATCATTTATTTCCCTTAAATTGTATTTATGCAATATAATGGAGTTTGTAGTATTCTGACATATTAAAATCTTACATCTGTACAGTCCCACATTCTGATGTAATATCAAATTATGAATTATTTAAAATGTGACTGTACAGCAACATAGCTAGGTTAACACATCCTGTGTAATTACCTGAGCTGACTTTCTTTTGTGCAGTAGCAGTCAGATTTCATTTTCAAACATTGGTTCTCTCTGGACCTTTGCCTTTGGTATTTCAGGCTGCTGCTGTTTCTGGGATTTCCTATTTATTTGAGAATGAGAAGATCATTGCCCTTTTTATTCTGAATCTGAGTCTATTTTTAACAATCCTCATTTCTTTCAACATTTCATTTTTCAGAATTATTTGCTTTGAGTTGAACAATTGCTAGCCTTTTGTCATTTTCATTTTCAGATCCCTTGCTGACAGGTTCTGGCATACCTGTGATACGATCTTGGTTCGTGGAGTTCAGCTTAGAGAGTAACCCCATTCCCTTGATGGGGATTGACCAGTGGAGGGCAAATAGATGCCGAAGCAGATGATTAAACAGTTAAGGCTGTGAGAAGGAGGTGAGGTAATGAATACGTGGTTCTGTGTAAAGAAAATCAGGAAACCCAGGGTCTAACTCGAACTCTGCAACCCTCACACAAGTCACTTAACCCCTATGTGCTTCTTCATATATAAAATGAACAGTGGGACTAGATAGCTCTCTAGCATGGTGACCAACTTCCTCCATTCTGCACCACCCTTCCTGTTCAGCCCTTGTGTGGGATAGTAAAAGAGTATTAGATTGAGAATACCCAAGATTAAGCCCCACCCACCATTAACTAATTATCTAATCTTGGGCAACTCACATAAAAGTTGTGATGCTGCTTCTTTAGCTGTAGAGTGGAGAGAGTCAAACCTGTTCCATCTACTCTATGGAATTTCTCAGAGGAACCAATACTGTATGTAACCTAGGTGAAACCTGCTTGTGATCCATAAAGTAATATACAAAAGAGGCAGTTGAAATAAAGAGACTGCTTACCTAGTAGTCAGGAGGCCTGAGCTCAACCCAGTAATATTTCTGCCTGTAACTTTCCAGGTGACCTTGGACCAATCATTTAGCTTTTCTAACCCTCATTTTTTGAATTGTAAAATGAGGGAATTTGGGAGAAGATCACTATTTCCTAAGTGAGCTGTAACGGTAATGTAAATTTGAAGATCTTCCCATCCATTAATACACCTTGTGACCTGCCTAAGTCACATGGAAGCCTAAGTTACATGAAGCCTGTGGTGGGAGGAGCTTGCTGAACAGGTAGAACAGTAAAAGGTGGAGCAGAATGGAAAAAGTTGGTTGGAGCAGTTAGAGCTGAGGGAGAGAGAGGAAGCAGGCAAGCAGCTACCTGTGAGTTTTTGTTTGTGGGAAGGCATGAGCAGGGGGAAGGCTTTGGGATGGTGGTGCCCCCTGCATTGTTATTGTGTATTGGGATTTGGCTTTCTGGTGTTTAAATAAATGTTTTGGTTCTGTCTTTTATATAAAGAGTGTATTATATTTTGAGATTCAGAAGTATGCCAGCATGTTCATAGTCACCATCAGTGCTATGAATATCACATTGGTGATACATGGCACTGGTCTGCAGCAAATTTTTTATTAGTCCACCAAACAATGGCTATCAAAGGGCTTCACTTGGTGCTCTTTTGTTTAAATTTTCTTTCTGTCACTTTTAGGTTTATTAAAGTATTTCATTTTTATATTATACACATTTGCTGATTGCTTCCACTTTGTGAGAAGTCTCATAACAAAGTAAAAGAGTTAAGTAAAACTATTCATACGGTAATCTCATCTAAAAGTGCATGCAACCTTTCACCTTTTTACCACCAGCATCCTCATATATCTAATTTTTCTAAATAACAAAAATCTATTTTCTTTCCCTTCAACACCCCATCCCAATGGAGAAAAAAGGAAAAAAAAACAGATTTCTTGTGATAGAAGCTCATGATCAAACAAAACAAATTCCTCCAATGGTGGTACACAAAAAGAAATTTCTCATTCTGTACCCTAAATACATCACCTCTCTGTAATGAATAACATTAGCTATCACTGCTCTTCTGAAATCACAAATAGTTATGTTTTGATCGGAGTTTTTACGTTTTTCAAAATTGTCTGTTTTTGCAGTATTGTTGGTATTGTATATATTACTCTAGTTCTCCTCATTTTAATATTCATCAGTTTATAAAAGTCCTTAAAATTGTTCACTTTTATAATATTAATATTATATCATACATTGTTCTTGTAGGTTTTACTTATTTCATTCTGCATTAGTTCATATAAGTTTTTCCTATGTCTTTTTGAAATCATCTATTTCATCATTTCTTATAGCACAGTAGTATTCCATCACATTTGTAAACCACAACTCATTCTGGCATTCCTTAATTGATGGATATCCTTTTAGTTCTCAGAATTTTTGCTCCACAAAAAGAGTTGCTATAAATATTTTTGTACATAAAGCACTTTCCTCTTTTGATCTCTTTTGGATACAGGTCTAGCAGTTGTATAGCTGGGTCAAAGGGTATGTACCATTTAGTAACTTTTTGTGTACAATTCCAAATTGCTTTTCAGAATGGTTGTACCCATTCACAGATCTGCCAAAGTGCTTCTACGGGCCTGTTTTCCCACAACCCTTCCAACATTGATTGTTGTTCTGAGTGTGAAGCAGAACCTCAGAATTACTTTAATTTATATTTCTCTAATTAGTAGTGATATCCAACCTTCTTTAATATTGCTATAGATAGCTTAAGTTTCTTTGCTTGAGGACTGTCTGTTCATGTACTTAGTCCATTTATCAATATTTTTGCAATGACTTTCTTGTACAGGGTGTCCCTAAAGTCTGGACACATAGGAAATTTGACAGCAATGTAGAGTTATTGCATCGAGTTCACGCGAATCTTGCAAAGCGCATAAACCTTTGCATCACAAATGATGGAAAAGATGTTATTTGTTAATATTCCAATTAAATAAAATGCTGTTGAAAATTTCATTCATTTCATTTCTTGAAAATATGCATTTTTGCCTATGTGTCCAGACTTTAGGAACACACTGTAGATTTGAATTCATTCCTTATATATCTTGGCAATGAAACCTAGAGAAACTAGTGGCAAAGAGTTTTCCCTCCATTTAATTTTTTTCTCTTTTGATCTTAGTTTTGTTAGATTTGTTCATACAAAAGCTTTCTTAATTTTATGTAATCAAGATTATCCATTTTATCTTCTATGATCTTCTCTGTGCATTGTTTGGTCATGAACTTTTCTCCTATCCATGTATCTGACAGGCAATTTCCCCCTCATGTTTCTCCAATTTGTTCATAATGTGACCTTTTGTATCTAAGTCATATATCCTTTTAGAGCTTATCTTTACATTAGATGTGAGGTGTTGCTCTAAATATAATTTCTTCCAGCAGTTTTTGTCTAATAATTTTGTCTAATAGTTTTTGTCTAATAGTATAATTTGTCTAATCCTTATCACAATGGCTGGGAACTTTGTGTTTATTGTGTACTAGTGTAGTAGATATATTTATTTTTGTGTGTTGTGTACCTAATCTGCTCTACTGATCAATCTTTCTTTTTCTTAACCAGCACTAAATTCTTTTCATGTTAATTGCTTTGTAGAATAGTTTGAAACTTGGCATTGCTAGGTCTCTTTTATTCCCATTAAAAAAAAAAACCAAAACATTTCTCCTGAGATTCTTGGTCTTTTTGCCTTTTTTTTTCCTTTTAATTAATTAATTAATTAATTTTGAGTTTTCAGCATTCAGTTCCACAGGATTTAGAGTTCCAAATTTTCTCCCCATCTCTCCCCTCACCCACCCCAAGACTGCCTGCATTCTGATTACCCCTTTCCCCAATCTGCCCTCCCTTCTATTACCCTACCCCCTTCTCTTATCCCCTTCCCTTCTATTTTCCTGTAGTGAAAGATAGATTTCTATACTGCATTGCACATATATCTTATTTCCCAGTTGCATGTAAAAACAATTTTTAACATTTATTTTTAAAACTTTTAGTTTTGCATTCTCTCCCTCCCCACCTACCCTCATTGAGAAGGCAAGCAATTCTATATAGGTTATATATGTGTAGTCATGCAAAACCCTTTCATAATAGTCATGTTGTGAAAGACTAACTATATTTCCTTCCATCCTATCCCACCCCACATTTATTCTATTCTGTCTTTTGACCCTGTCCCTCCTCAAAAGTGTTTGCTTCTGATTACCCCCTCCCCCCATTTGCCCTCCCTTCTATCATCCCCACCCCTTATCCCCTTTCCCCTTACTTTCCTATACGGCAAGATAGATTTCCATACCCAATTAAGTGTGTATGTTATTCCCTCCCTAAGCCAAATCTCATGACAGCAAGGTTCACTCATTCCCTTTCACCTCCCTCCTCTTCTCTTCCACTGTAAAAGCTTTTTCTTACCTCTTTTACCCCATTTATAATTTACCCCATTCTACCTCTCCCTTTCTCCTTCTCCCAGCACATCCCTCTCACCCTTTAAACTTATTTTTTAGATATCATCCTTCATATGCAACTCACCCTGTGCCCTCTGCCTATATATTTTCACCTTTATTTTAAGAAAAGATCTGGTTGTTCCTATTTTCTCTAGTGTTTTTTTTTAAACAGAAGTAGATGTTATATTTTGTTGAAATCTTTTTTCTGCATCTATTAATACAATCACATGATTTTGTTGACTTGGTCACTAATGTGGTTAATTAAGTTTGTAATTTTCCTAATATTTAAATCAAACCTGCATTCTCGATATGACTCTAATCTGGTCACATACTACAAATTTTGTGACATGTTGTTTTGGTCTCTTTGCTAATATTTTATTTGAAATTTTTTCATCTATGTTCATTCTGGATATTGGCCTACAGTTTTCTTCTTCTGTTTTGTTTATATTATGTTTATGTATCACGATCATATCTGTGTTATTGAAGGAATTTACTCAGACCCCTTCTTTTGCTATTTTTGCAAGCAACTTGCAAATGTGTAATTTAACAGAATTAAATTAATAGAGTTCATCTAGTCCTTGGGTTCAAAATTTTTATCAGTCACTTTGACAAAGGCATCAACTGCAAATGTAACAATTTCATATCAAGATGACACAAAGTGGGCAGGGATAATTACCATGACAAACAACAGAACAAAGAGTAAAAGGCTCTCAGTGGGCTAGAATGATAGTCTAAATCTAATATTAAGAAAATTCACAGGGATATTATTTAAAGTTCTATACTCGACCAATGCAAGATCCAGAACTAGATGGAGGACCCTGTATATAGTAAGGGCTTAATAAATGTTTTCCTAACTGAATAGGAACCTGGAATGTCAGGTGGTGAGATCCAAACACCTCAGGGTTATGCTTTTCATGCCTCCTTCATTGCCCCTTCTGCTCTTTTATAGCCCAGTACCTGATAGCACAGGCACTCAAGACAAGCACAGAAGCCAGGAACTCAGGAAAAAGTGTAAAGGCATCTTTGGCCAATGGTGGGGGAGAGGAAAAGGGCAGACAACAGTTTATAAGCTCAAGCCCCAGTGAGTCAAATGATAACCTTAAAGCTCTGCCTGCATTTCTTTTTCTCCCTTTCTTTCTCTTTCTTTTTTTCCCCTTTTTGCCCATGTTATCAAGTTTGGTGATGGATTTTCTTGACAGAATGTCACTGAATGATATTTCTCCAGATGGAAAATCATTCTCTATTGCCTGAGTAGTACTAAAGAAAGTTATTACTTTACATCTGATTTCAGAGGTTTTTCATTCAGATTTACTGGCAAGAGGGTTAATAAAGCAGACCTACAGCCAATAGCAACGGCAAAATATTACTTCTGCATCTGACTACAATGTTTCACCTTCTATGATGCATCCTGCAAATGGGGCTAGTGATGGCACTTTGATAAGACAGAAGTAACTGTATCACAAAGTGAATCTGAAACTCATTTTTAGATTTTTCCTTACTATGAGACTAGTTTAATCAAATTTTCTACTAGTTTTGAAACTCTCCTACCTGAATAAAAGTGATAATAAGATTAAAAAGAAAAAGGACCTGTTTTAAGATGGGCAAGGCAATATGACTTAATGAATCATAGGCTGAGTTTAGCATCAGGTAAACCTGTGTTTGAGTCCTGCCTTTGATATTTATCATCCCAATGACCAAAGTCACATAGCTCAGGCAACTCTCTGGGACTACAAGTTATAGAAGGGCTGCACCAGATGAAATATAAGATCTTTCATATTTGAGGATGAATGTTTTAATGTTACTTAATTTTTAATCAGCTTGGAATTATAGTGCTTCTTAGAGCCTTTTCAAGCTCTAACATCCTATGATTTCATAAGTATGTGGCAAAAATCAGCTATAAGAATATAAAAGTCTTGCCACCTGATTTATTATGTGACTCATTCACAGTAATTAGTTGGCTTTGCCTAAATCCATTTTGTGGCTGTATAGTTAAATGTTCTCACCACCTGAAGAAGAAAAAAAAGAAGAGATGAAGCTAAACATTTTAATAATAGATTATAGGATCTGAATATAAAAAGGACCTTAGAGATTCTTCAATCTATCTCCTCTTCCCTCATTTCACAGATGGGGAAAACTGAAGCCCAGAGCTTTGACCAAAGTTATACAAAGTTACACAAAATGTAAATCAAGTCTTGTAGATCCAAACCCCGCTACACTGACTGCAAATATTAGAAAGAGCAGTATCCTTCAAATCAAAAGAGAATCAATTTTGAGACCTACCTCAAACACTTTGTGATGTGACCAAGGCAAGTCATTTCATCTTTGTGAGTCTCAGTTTCTACAACTGCAAAATGGAAATGATGGGATCTGTAGAACCCATCTTACAAGGCTATTGTGAAGCTAAAATAACTAATGTATGAAAAAAGCTTTGCTAACCTTCAAGCTCTTAATAAATATCAACCATTTCTTAAAAGTAATTTAAAAAAATAAAATGGAATTTTATTATTTGAGAAGAAAAATAAAGGTTTTTTTTATTCTGTACTTTAAAAACTTTTAGGAAATATATTTATGTTTTAGCAGTTTAGTGTAGGTGCTATAGAGTTGTGTTTGGAGTCTGGAAGACCTGCATTCAAATGTCACCTCTGATACTTAGGAGCTATGTAATCTTGCCTAAGTCAACTAGCTTCTATTCGACTCAAGCAAATCCCAAGGATTTATCTAAGTCATAGATACATGGGAATCTGCCTTGGTGGAAGGAATTCTGACACTGAGAGTTTCCTATAGCTAAAGAAATCATGGATCATTTTTGCTCACGACCACTTTTTTGGTGGGGGGGGGGGGGAACATGAAGACCAACACCAAACAGCATATTATAAAAGTCTCAGGAAATCTCATTTGGAGAGACTAAGTAAGTAAATTACCTTTATCCAGGAAGCTAAGCAATCTGAGTTCTGGTTATGGCAGGATAGTGAGTGAAATTGATCATAGTATAAGGGAAAGTGTTCTGGATTTAGAGTCTGATAATGTGGGTTTGAGTCTTGGCTTTGTCCCACATGATCTTGGCAAGTCAATTAGCTACACTGACTTTTTGTTTCTTTACCTGTAAAATCAACTAAAAGTCTTATATGAAGCCTCCATCAAGTACAAAGCACTGTGCTAGGCCCTGGGGAAACAAAGATAAAACATGAAACATTCCCTGCCCTTCAGTCTCCTACAAGCAAATAGAAGCCAATATGCACAAAATAAACACAGAGTATTAACACAAGCATAGTATTTGTACGTAGCAAATGCTTAATAAATGTTTTAATAAATTAATTCATTAATTCAATCTTTTAGTAAGTGGGAGTAAGGCAGGGGAGAGGACAGACTCCAGCATCTGAGGAGGTCAAGAAAGAGCTTGTTGTTGAGCCTCCACTACTTACCTCACAGAATTGTTGAGGAGATCAAATGAAATAGTGTATGCATAGACTTTAGAATCATGAAAATGTTATATTATCATTGTCTCTGTATGACATTGTTACCGAACTGTGAAATAACCATTCATTCATTTAACAAATATTGAGTGCCTTCTGTGCAGCAGGCACTCGGCTAGTTGGTGTGTGTGTGTGTGTGTGTGTGTGTGTGTGTGTGTGTGAGTACAGAAAGATGTCTCCCTTGAAGGAGTTGATAATTTAGTAGGAGGGAGGAGAGAATGACAAGCAAACAAATAACTCTATTACAAGGCAGATTAGAATAAGGCAGTCTGATCATTCAGGACATATTGATGACTGGTTCTATTTTTCATGGACAGATCCATGAAAAATCTTCTGCTGGTGATACATAATAATGAAACCATCCTAATTATCAGTCCTGTCATGATCCAAATGTTTTGGCTACTGAAACCAGCCTCAGTGTATGGTAACTGAAAGCCAACAAACTGTCCTGTCTTAAACTCTTCTTACGGGAAAAATGGAAATAATGATGAGCATCTTCTGATTTTATTCCATAACATCTAAATGAGTAGATGAACAAAAGCTTGAAGTCCCTTTGATTGTAGAGAACAGTGCATTACAAACACAGGGTATTATAATTATAATATGAAACACTCCAAAAATTAATAATCAGAAACATTTAAGACATTCAAAATATGAGAAATCCAGAAACAGGCTATCATCCGCACTGCAGATGGCATTTTTCTAGGGACAGAATTAAGTGGCACTAGAAGAATGAAAGTTCAGTTTATCTTATCTTTATTTAAAATGAAAAGCTTTTATCTTATGTATTATAATGCTCTCTTTGCATCAACAATAATTCTCCCCTAAATTCATGAAGAATATGTTAAAGTAATGAATTAGTTGTGCAACAACAACAAAAAAGTTGGCTTTGTGTTGTTCTTTTATGGAATCTTCCATAACCTTTCCTACACAGCAAAATGTTCTTGACCCTCATGTTAAATTATATATGTAGAATATTTAAGAGACTGAAATAAGAGGATCATGGCAGAGTGGCTAATGGAGGCTTGTACTGGTAAATGCTTGTTGATTGGCTGACTGCCTAGTTTGAAATCCTGCCTCTCACATGGGAAAGTCTTAATCTCTCAGTATCCCCAGATGATTCCCTAGAACGATAACCTTCATCTAGAATGGAATTTCCACACTGGAAGTTCTCTATCAATGACTCACCAGTGTGCATGTATGTATATATGTATTTATGAATGACCTATTAAAAGATATACAGTTCTGTATCTTTAATAGCTTAAAACTGGGCTAAAACTTTAGGGACACCCTGTACTTGACCTGAACCTATGATTTCATTGGTGTGAATAACTCCTGTTATGGAAACATCCTCCACCAATGAAGATGGGCATTTTGTTGGTAATTTATAGTCACAGATAGTTGATTGAAGCACTAAAAGATTAAGTCTTTTTCATTACATAGCTAATGTGTGTCAGAGGTAAGTCTTCCTGATTCTAAGGTTGGACCTCTATGCATTCTGTCATCATGGTGATATCATGGTCATTGTCATCATCATCATCACCTTTCTCATTGTCATCTTCATTGTCATTGTCATCACCTTAATTGTTGTTGTTATCATAGCTAGCATTTATATACTGCTTTAAAGTTTTCAAAGTGCTGTACATATGTTATCTCATTTGTTCCTCATGATAACACTATGAGGTAGGTGCTATTATTATTATCCCCATTTTACAGATAGGGAACCTGTGGTTGAAGCGAAGATAAATGACTTGGCTAGAGTCACACACAGCTAGCAATTATCTGAGGAAGGATTTGAACTCACTAACTCCAAGTCAAGTATTTCACTGTGCCACCTACTTTCTAGGGTGCTTATCTTCTCTCTCTCTCTCTCTCTCTCTCTCTCTCTCTCACACACACACACACACATATACACATGAATGTATTAATATATGTACACATATGTATATATATATATAATATACTATGTATGTGTATTTTTAACACGGTATTAAGTCCTTACTATGTATAGGCACAGTGGGAGGGATACAAAGAATGTCAAGAACAGTTCATGCCCTCAAGGAAGTTATATTCTAACGGGGGAGATGACATATAAATAGCTAGTTACACATAAAATTCTTACAGAGTAGATGGATGATAGGAGGAGGCATTAGCAGTTGGCTGGGGATGGGCAGAGGAATCAGGATTCTATCTTATTCTTGAAGGATATAAGAAAGTCAGGATATTAATGAGGCATGAGGAAGACAATTAAATTTTCCTCTGGGTCTATGTTCTGTGCTTGCTGAAATTCACTCACATGGCAAGAGCCAAAGGATTTGGGGTTTGAGGGTTTGAAAAAAAACAGCACTGTAGTTGGTCAAATCCACACAGTCTCATATAGCTCCTGTGTCAGACCAACTGTCCCCCCTCCCCCCAGTGGTTTTTGTATGATGTGAAGCCACAGAGCAACTGGAAATAGGAATGCTGTATCTGGCATGGGGGGGGGGTGGCGGTGGGCTCAGATGAGAAGGAGGAGTGTCTCCAGGAATGATGCTTGGAAAGACATTAACAACCTAAAGGGCAAGCAGAAGAACAGTGACTGGAACAGTAAAGTTCTTTGAGACCATGTCGTGTAAAAATATCCTCTGACCTAGCAATACCATTATGAGGCCTATTTCCAAAGATGATTAGAGAAAAAGGAAAAGAACCTACATGTTCTAAAATATTTGTAGCAGCTCTCTTTGTGGTAGGTAGCAAGGAACTGAAAATTGCAGGGATGCCTGTCGATTGGAGAATGGTCGAACAAGTTGTGGCATGTGATTGTGATGGAACATTACTGGCTTATAAGAAATGATGATTTTGTGGATTTTAGAAGGAAAGAAAACACAGATAGATGTACCCGAAATAACGCATGAAATGAGGAGAATCAAGAGAATGTTGTGTAGGGTGATAGCTATATTGTTTTAAGAACAACTTTGATTGACTAAGTCTTTTTGACTATTGTAAACACCCAAACTAACTACAAAGGACGTATGAAGAAAGATACTCTGTATCCAGAGAAAGAACTGATAAATAGAAGTTTGTATAGAATCATTTTACATATATATTTGTATATATATATAAATATCTGTTTCTAAAAGTAGCCATCTCTAAGGCGTGGAGGGAAGGGAAGGAAAAAAAAGAAAAAGTTACATGATATATATTTAAAATGAATAGCAAGTTGCACATAATAAATTTTCTATTTCATGTACAATCATCTTTTTTTATTCTACTTTATTATGGCAATGCTCATTTTATATCATAAATTAAAAATAAAGTAAATAACATTAAAAAATAAAAAAATATATTTAAGGAAGTAGGAATGTTTAACCTAAAGAAGAAAAGACATAGGAGGAAAATGATAATAATCTTCAAGCATTCATTAAGATTCTCGAGTGGAAGAGGGACAGGACTTGTTTTGTTGGGTCAATAGAACTAAAAGCAATGGGTAAAAATTGCAGAGGAGCAGAGTTAGGCACAATGTTTAGGAAAATTTACTAAGTATTAGAGCTGTTCCAAAGTGGGCTGACTTGCCTCAGGGGGTTATGGGCTCTCCTTCACTAAGAAGTTTCAAGAGAAGGCTGATTGGCCACTTGTTGAGAATATCATAGGCAGGTCCATAAACATCTATTAAGTGCCTACCATGTGCCAGGCACTGTGCTAACCACTAGGGATACAAAGAGAAACAAAAAACAATCCAGGACCTCTAGGTGCCCACAATTTAATGGGAGATTTAACATGCAAATTGCTATATGCAAACAAGACATATTCATGATGAACAGGAGATAAACCCAGAGGGAAGGCATCAATAGGTAGGAGGCCTAGAAAAGACTCCTTGTATAATATGCGATTTGAGCTGGGACTTGATGAAAGCCAGGGAAGCCAAGAGGTAAAAATGAAGAGGGAGAGAATTCCAGGCATGGGAGACAATCAGAGAAAATGCACAGAGTTGTGAGATGGAGTGTCTTTAGAGAACAGCATGGGAAGGAATCTTATACAAAAATGGATTAGACGGGGAGATTTCTGAGGTCTTTATCAACTCTTCAGTTTTGCAACTAAAAGGATGCAGAGGTTGAGCCTAGCAATGGAATCAGATACTATGTTAAATCAGAAACTTGACAGTAGTGAATACAGTGCTAGATTTGGGAGTCAATAGGCCTAGTTTGGATACTACCTTAGATGCTTTGCTAACTGTGTACCTTTGAGCTAGTTATGTGCCCTGCCTGGGCCACAGTTTCTTCATCTGTAAAATGAGATTGAATGACCTCTAATGTACCTTCTAGCTCTTAAACTTGATCCTATGATCTTAGTAGATGACGTTGAAAATGAAAGCAAGGCAGATTATGAACAAAAAAGCATCAATGAGGTGACTTCAGAATTGAGATCACCTCCTCTGCCTTAGCCAGGAAGTTTTTTATATAAATTTTTAGAGACAGAAGACAATCCCAGACTATGACCAGTTCCAGGGTCACTAGGAAGGAATTGAACCATGTCAAGGAGCTGGAAGGTATTCTCGTTTGGATGGAATTGTGGAAGCTGGAAATAAGAACAATTCTCTTGGAAAATACCATCTACCTTCTTGATGCTCCCATAGGAAAAATGGAATGAAGAATTAGATCAGCTCTCTAAGTGGATCTGAGCTCCATAGAGACAAATGCCATGTGAAGATAATATATTATTTTTGCTGTTTTCCATTATGTCCAGAGTGAATCACAAATTTTTTTATATACACAGATGCGTTATGAATGATGTCTAAAGCAAAATGCATTGACCTTTATGAGCAGAAAGAATAGAAAGACAAACCCTCCTGGAGTTCCATTGCATATTGTCACACCTCAGAATGCCATCTCTCTCCAAGCCTTGAGGACTCTGAATATTTTTAGGTATTCCTACCTAACCAGGCTTTTTTTTTTTTTGGTAGAAATAGTTACAGTAGAATATAGGTTGCTCTAGTTTTTGAAATTTGCACAAGTGCTTAGGAAGTGATTAGGTAAACTGAGCAGTGTGATGTCCAGGGGGGATCATGCATATTTGGAAGATGAAATGAATGAAAGCTGAGGATTACTCAGGAATCTTAAATAAATCTCGTACATGGTTTACAGTCATTCCAACTGTGAAAGGCTGGGACAAAATAGCCCAAAGTCAATGCCTGTCACTATGTGATGTGTGAGTTTAGCAAGGGACTCCAGCTGGCTGCCATCAGGGCTAATAGAGGGATTCTGCACTCCTCTACCTGGCTGCACACTTGTCAGGAGAGGGAGCCATATCATGGCTTTTGTTGAGAGACTGCTTACTCTTCTAATTTCATTATTGTCTTAGTTTTATTGCACAGAGGAATTCCCATCCCAGTGTTCTATCCAAATGGTTGTCTCTTAAACCTACTTGATAGAACTCTTAGAGAATTTGGTCTTGGGAGGGTGGGGTTGCATTTGGTTCTCCCAGCTGCCAGAGGCTATTAAGGCCTTGGAACACTGTTTATTAGCTAGGGGGATTGAGATTTGCATCAGTGCTAGTGGCTGTATGTGTGTGTTATCTCTGTGACTCACTGGTGTCCCAAAGTACTATGTCATTGTTCAGACCTGGGCTTTAGAATGTGGATGCCAGGGAGGTTTGGTTTTGAAAGGCAGCATTGGCATTTCATGTTACATGTACATTAGTTGTCGAAACCTCCTTGTTCTAATATTAATAAACATTGAAATCCCCAAATATAAACAAATAGTCAAGTTCTTCAGTGTCTTCTGAAATCTTAACTATGATTTTTCCCTCTTTCTTTTATATTTATGGTGATGGTAGGTGGTGCAGTAGATGTAGGAAGATGTAGGTGCAGTAGGCCTGGAGGAAGGAAGGCCTGAATTCAAATCTGGCCTCAGATACTTACTAACTGGGCAAGTCTCTTAATCCTGTTTGCCTCAGTTTCCTCATCTGTAAAGTAAGCTGGAGGAGAAAATGGCAAACACTCCAGTATCTGCCAAAAAAAAAAAAACTCAAATAGGGTCACAAAGAGTTGGACACAACTGAACAACAACAACAATAATAAAGCATATTTTTAAAAATTCCAAGGATGGGATATATAGTATCCCTTATCATCTTTCTCATCAGGCATTAGGCCTATAATAATTATAATAATATGTCTACAACATTCATCTTCTTTTTCTCTGTTCACATATCCTTGATCCTAGTTCAGGTGCTTATTATCTCTCAATTCTGTGTTGTGATAGTCTCCTAATTGGTTTCCTTGCTTCTAGACTTTCCAATCCATCCTCCATATAGCTTCCAAATTTGTAGTCTTAAAACACAAATATGGCCATGTCATTCCTCTACTCAGAAATCTCCAGGGTTTCACTGTTGCCTAGGATCAAATATAAAATTCTCAGTCTGGCATTAAAAGCTTTCCAAAATCTGACTCCCAACTAAACCATTCCAGTATCATTCCATTATTCTCCTGCATGCACTCTCCCTGCCAACTACTAACCTTTTAAGGTACACAGCATTCCACCATCCTCCTTCATATCTTGCATAGATTCTCTCCTGTCCCCATTGGAATAGCAGAATGCACTATCTCTTCCCCTTTGCCTCTTAGAATCCCTAGCTGGCATATGCCATGTACTTAACAAATGCTTTTATAGATCTTTTTATATGTTTGCATGTTGCGTTATTCCCAGCAGAATGCAAGCTCCTTAGGGCAGAGACTGTCTTTGTATACTTTACAGGGAAGGACACCATGGCACAGTGGATAGTGACCCAGACACAGCTGGGCTCAAGTCCCATTTCTGACACATGGGGCTCTACTGAGTCCTCTCCTGCATAGAAATATAAGTGTCTAGTCTCTAGTCTTTGCAGGACTTTACATATTAGTAAGCACTTAATGAGTATCTGTTGATGGGAGTTTAATTCTCGATCTGAGATAGTTTTACTCTTTCGCTCTTTGGGAGGCAAAGACAAAGAGAAAGTTGTTAGTTTATGAATAAGGTAGGCAAGTGGGTCCTAGGACAACTTGGACCACAAGCTTTTCTAGGTGTGGTTAGCCTCATACCTGGAGGCTTGGGGTCTGCATGATTACATAGTAAAGATAAAGGCACCAAAGGCAGTGAGAATGAAAATCTAAGGAAAAGGAAGTGTAATTTGATCATGAATAACATGTTCTATTAAATGAAGGTTAAACATAAAAGACTTAGGGACATTCAATCAAAGGGGCAATGAGAAGGTAGCTGAGAGATTCTTTCCTGAATGAATTATAACTGGTCGTTTACAGGAGCATAAACAGCATAGTTTCACAGTATCACATTCAACCTGATGGGGCTTAAGAGACATAGAACCAAGGGATGAATTTCCAATCTCGTCTAATCTCCAGTCGTCCTTCTTGGGGTTTAGGTATTAGAGGAACAGCAGCTGCCTCTGTAAATGCCTAGAAAAGCATCTTTGAAGCTCAAATGATAGTTTGGTAAACTGAATGTTTTAAGAACTGCTTGATGATTTTTAATAGCCCTTTAAAGTTCTCTGAGAAGTCAGAAGAACAGCTGGTGGCATTTCCCATGCAAAGGCTATGATTTGTAAAAGAGAATTATGAGAATTATTTTTCCATGGAGAAGTCAAAGCTAAACTATCTACAGAGGGCTGGGCTTCAGTATTTGCAATCCAACAAGTTCCTAACAAAATTCAGATCAAGAAAAGAGATGCCAGAAGTAGCTCAGAATCCTTTAAAATGGAAGGCAATGTTACAAGAAAATAAAAACATTCAATGGGCCGTGGAGTGAATGAGCTAAGAAGAATAAATAGAAGGAGAGGTCATTAGAAAAGTAATATTAGATGAAAAATAGAAGGTGGATCAGGGCCAGAATGGAATCTTTAGACCATGGACAAAATGGGAAATTGTCTTTGGTGATTGGATTAATTTTCTGAACTGTAACTCTGAGAGTAGGCACATAAGTAGAACATTTATTAAAACCCACTTTTGCCCAATGAGCCTGTGATGGACTCAAATATTGGGATGCAAAAATTTGATCATTCTCACTTATTATTAATAAAGTATCCTGCTACAGTTGTAATACAACAATAACAACAGCTACAGTTCATAGAAGCATAGATGTAGAGCTGGGAGACACCTCAGAAGCCAATTAGAATCAAATCCCTCATTTTAAAATTGAGGAATCTGAGGTTAAGGGGTTCCTTCCAGGTTACAGTAGCAGAGTGTGTTGTTAACGTGATTAAAGATCTTCCCTGCCCATTAATCCCATTAATGGGTCTGAGTGGAGATAGTTAAAGGAAGCTTGGTTGGGGGGGCTTGTTTGTAGGAAGGTCCACACACTTTTGCTGATTAGGTCACGAGGGTCGTGAAGCCCTTGAGCCCTAAAAAGGGTATTTATACATATATATATACTCTGAGGGTAGCTGTTAAAGCTGTCTCTCAGAACTGAGGAAGGAGAGGACACAGCAAGCAGAAGTTAGGATTTGTGAGTGAGTGTTTTCAGGAAGGCCTCAACAGAGTGGAAGGTTACAGGATGGCTTGGCTCCCCACTGTGATGTTGTATTTTAAGTTCCTTGCTGTTATAATAAAGTGGACCTACTGGTTTTGGGATATAAGTACTGCTATGTTGAATTGGAATTATTGATTTTGGGATTTGATGCTCTGGTGTCTGAATAAATGTTTTACTTCTTCTGCCTTCTATATGGAGAGTTTCTTATAGTCTGTGATACAGAACTATACAGTCATATTCATGGTCACCATCAATATTGTGACACTTGCCTTACTGATACACAGAGCCAAGATTGTAATGTCATAGCAAAATCCAACATTTGGTATTTTTATGAGGAAGACAAGGAAGCAATGTTCAGGAAGTACCCATGAAATAGTGACCATTTGTAGACAGCATTTAGTTCATTGGACCTCACTAATTCATTAATTTTAATTATAATATCCATATTGGTATCTTATTCCCCATTAGACTATAAGCTCCAGGAGAACAGGGGTAACATCTTACCTGTAAACTTTGTGTCTCTCAGAGCACAGAGCATAGTGCTCTTCACATGATACTTAAGTTTTTGTTAAATCGAATTAATCTTTGTTTTTCATAGAGCCTCCATAAGTTTTAGTTTCTTCATCAATAAAATGGGGCTTATAATATCTGCAGTACCAACCTTGTTGGGGTTGTTTCAAGGCATTATCAAAATCAGGTGTATAAACTCTGCAAACTTTAAATATATAAACACCTGTTATTCTTGTTAGCCATCTAATTGTCGTCTCTCTTAATGGATAGACATGGTCCTGGAACAAATGACTATTCCGTTATTCTTATATACTAAATAGTCAGTGGACAATTGCACAAGTGCATAAACTGCTTTTTGTAATTAAACGGAATTTTAAGGATGTAATCTCATTTTTGGTAGGCTCATTGAAAGTAACACCAGTAGCAGACAAGACAATGTAGCCATGTGTCAAATGTTATTCCCAACATGATTTTGATTTCTTCTTAAAGACTTAGAACTTTATATGTTAAAAGTTGTGTGCATGTGTGTGTATGTGTGTATTTTTTCATGAAGCTTATAAAATATGAGTATTTGGGGGGGGCGGAGCCAAGATGGCAGCTGGTAAGCAGGAACTAGTGTGAGCTCCATACCGAGTCCCTCCAAAAACCTATAAAAAATGGCTCTGAACCAATTCTAGAACGGCAGAACCCACAAAACAGTAGAGGGAAGCAGGGCTCCAGCCCAGGACAGCCTGGATGGTTTCTGGGTGAGGTCTATCCCACACGGAGCTGGGAGCTGGGAGCTGGGAGCTGGGAACGGAGTGGAGCAGAACCCAGACTGAATGGCATGGACCATCCAGACCAGAAGCCAGGCGGAGGAGGCCCTAGCACCCTGAATCAGTGAGCTGCGGCAGTTACCAGACTCCTTAACCCACAAACACCAAAGACTGCGGAGAAGGTTAGTGGGAAAAGCTGCGGGAGTAGAAGGAGTTCGCGGTTCGGCTTCCAGCCCCGGGGGGAAGTGGAGGTGGGGCAGCTACAGCTGTTGTTACTTCCAGCTCCAGGTCCACCTGGTGGGAGGAATTAAGTGGCGGATCAGAGCAGGAGCGCACAGCCTGCTGAAGATCTAAGCCCAGTCTGGGTTGGGGGTTGGGGAAGGAGCAGTGCTGGTGTGGCAGAGCTGGCACCTCCCCCCCAAACGTGGAACATAGAACTCTCTAGTCTACAAGCAGTCATACCCCGCTGAAAAACTCAAAGGTCAAGTTAGTTGGGTGGGAATATGGTCAGGCAGTGAAAACGCACCGAGATTCAGTCTCAGACTTTGCATTCTTTCTTTGCTGACAAAGAAGACCAAAACATACAGCCTAAAGAAGTCAATAAAGTGCAAGAGCCTACACCAAAAAGCCTCCAAGAAAAACATGAACTGGTCCCAGGCCATGGAAGAGCTCAAAAAGGATTTGGAAAAGCAAGTTAGAGATGTAGAGGAAAAATTGGGAAGAGAAATGAGAAGCATGCAAGAAAACCATGAAAAACAAGTCAATGACTTGCTAAAGGAGACCCAAAAAAATACCGAAAAATACACTGAAGAAAACAACACCTTAAAAAACAGACTAACTCAAATGGCAAAAGAGCTCCAAAAAGTCAATGAGGAGAAGAATGCCTTGAAAGGCAGAATTAGCCAAATGGAAAAGGAGGTCCAAAAGACCACTGAAGAAAATACTACTTTAAAAATTAGATTGGAGCAAGTGGAAGCTAGTGATTTTATGAGAAATCAAGATATTATAAAACAGAACCAAAGGAATGAAAAAATGGAAGATAATGTGAAATATCTCCTTGGAAAAACCACTGACCTGGAAAATAGATCCAGGAGAGATAATTTAAAAATTATTGGACTACCTGAAAGGCCTGATCAAAAAAAGAGCCTAGATATCATCTTTCAAGAAATTATCAAGGAGAACTGCCCTGATATTCTAGAGCCACAGGGCAAAATAGAAATTGAAAGAATCCATCGATCACCTCCTCAAATAGATCCCAAAAAGAAATCTCCCAGGAATATTGTCGCCAAATTCCAGAGCTCCCAGATCAAGGAGAAAATACTGCAAGCAGCCAGAAAGAAACAATTTGAGTATCGTGGAAACCCAATCAGAATAACCCAAGATCTAGCAGCCTCTACATTAAGGGATCGAAGGGCTTGGAATACGATATTCCGGAGGTCAATGGAGCTAGGATTAAAACCTAGAATCACCTACCCAGCAAAACTGAGTATCATGCTCCAAGGCAAAATATGGATTTTCAATAAAATAGAGGACTTTCAAGCTTTCTCAGTGAAAAGACCAGAACTGAATAGAAAATTTGACTTTCAAACACAAGAATCAAGAGAAGCATGAAAAGGTAATCAAGAAAAAGAACAAGAAAAAGAAATTGCAAAGGACTTACTAAAGGTGAACTGTTTTGTTGACATTCCTACATGGAAAGATGATGTATGATTCATGAAACCTCAGTATTAGGGTAGCTGAAGGGAATATGCATACATATATGTTTATGTATATATATGGGTGAATGTGTATGTATGTATATATCTATGTGTGTATGTGTATATATATATATATATATATAGAGAGAGAGAGAGAGAGAGAGAGAGAGAGAGAGAGAGAGATCGAGAGATCGAGAGAAAGGGAGAGAGGGAGAGAGCGGACATAGGGTGAGTTGAAGACGAAGGGAAGATATCTAAAAGAAATAAAACCAAATTAAGGGATGAGAGAGGAACATACTGAGAGAGGGAGATAAGGAGAGATAGAATGGGATGGATTATCTCCCATAAAGTGGCAAGAGGAAGCAGTTCTGTGGGAGGAGGGGAGAGGGAGGATGAGGGAGGAATGAGTGAACATTGCTCTCATCAGATTTGGCCTAAGGAGGGAATACCATACATACGCAATTGGGAATCTTACCCCACAGGAAAGAAGAGGGAAGAAGATAAAAAAAATGGGGGGAATGATAGAGGGGAGGGCAGATGGGGGTGGAGGTAGTCAAAAACAAACACTTTCGAAAGGGGACAGGGTCAAGGGAGAAAATTCAATAAACGGGGATGGGTTGGGAAGGAGCAAAATATAGTTAGTCTTTCACAACAGTATTGTGGAAGGATTATACATAATGATACACATGTGGCCTATGTTGAAGTGCTTGACGTCTTAGGGAGGGTGGGTGGGAAGGGAAGAGGGGAGAGAATTTGGAACTCAAAGTTTTAAAAACAGATGTTCAAAAACAAACAAAAATGTTTTTGCATGCAACTAGAAAATAAGATACACAGGCAATGGGGCGTAAAAATTTATCTTGCCCTACAAGAAAGGAAGGGAAAAGGGGATGGGAGGGGAGTGGGGTGACAGAGGGGAGCGCTGACTGGGGAACAGGGCAACCAGAATATACGCCACCTTGGAGTGGGGAGGAGGGTAGAAATGGGGAGAAAATTTGTAATCCAAACTCTTGTGAAAATCAATGCTGAAAACTAAATATGTTAAATAAATTTAAAAAAAATAAAATAAAATAAAAAAAAAATAAAAAAAATGAGTATTTGGTATGGCAATACGTTTTAAAATGTTCTAAAATTTTTATGGCTCAATGTTGGCAACAGTTCTGTTTGGGATAATGGTTAGGTTTCAGTATAATATATTGTTTGGGTTTTCCAGGATATTTTGAGGTCTATATTTGTAGTGTGAGTATATTTTATCTTTTAGTCCATTTGAGAAAGCAAGCTTCTGAAATATAATCCTAAATATCAGGTCGTGTCTTGCTAGGTGTTCCATGGGCACTAAGTTTTGACAGCCTGCAATGAGGTGCTGCACAATTTCTACCATTTCCTTGAACAATCTACATTGTTTGGTCCTTAAGGACGCCTCTAATCTCTATTGGCCATGGTCTGTTCCTAAATTGCTATCCTGAACACCTATGATTTTACAAACAAATTCATAGAGCAGCCATTTGTTTGGCACTTCGTTGCCAAGATATTGACTGAAACGTACATTTGACCCATGGAAAGATTTTCGATTCTCCTATTGGATCTTAGTCATCCAAAGGCTCCCTTGGGAGATAAACTAGTTTTGTTTCACATTTAACAAATCCAATAGAATATAACTCTTATCAGTTTTCTATTTCTAAATGAAGGGATGACTGCTATTCCAAAATTATTTTTGTAGATTTTTGACTTTTTGCTCTAAGAACATCTATCAATGTTCTTGCTCCCTTTTGGCAAAGAAGTAATAATTTTTCTGTATCTGTGTTAGGGTAATGGGCTCTCTGTTTTCCTTACAGAGTTTTATTAAAATTCTTTCCAAATCTGTTTATCACATTTTATGGGTTCTGAAGGTGAACATTAAGACTAGTATTGCCCCAATGGTAATTGCTTTACATGTGTTATTCTAAATAAACTTTGATTTCAATATGCCAATAAATCTTTTAACATTTTTGGCACAGCCTTCTCCTTGATACATTATGCTAGGTCTTGCTTGGAGGAGACCAAGATATTGATTAGGTATTATTTTCATCCATTGCAATGTTTCTAGATTCAAGCTGAAAACTTTCAGTCTCTATCTTTCCCTAAAGTATATCAAGCATTTATACGTACGGGTTCCAAGAGATATTAAGATTTTTTAAAAAGTCTGTGTTGAGATAAAGAAAATATTTAATGTCCCCTCTCTCCCCACCCTGTGGACCCCTATGGCTTGATGCCTTCCAAATATATAAAATAAAAAAATATTTTGATTCAAATCTCTCTCTAATTTGGAAGCCATATTTAGCCCTATTTAGGAGAGATCATTGTAGAGTTTAGTGCCAGGCAGAACTATAATTGGCTTAAACTGTCAACTTGAAAAAAATGCCACATTTTATATGAATTATATTGATACTATTGGCTTAAGGGCATGATTGAAATAAAGAATAATTTTTCATGTTCAAATATTGTAACACTTTTAGCAGTCTAAGGTCGTTTGTATAGTTTTACAGTAGATGACCAAGCCATGAATGCAGAACCAAGTCAAAGGCTTATTATTGTTGCTGCTATCATTAACTTAGCTACTTTATGATAAAAACAATAGTTCACTTTGTATTACACTTTATAGTCAGTGAAGTGCTTTGTATTCGGTATCTCATTTGTTCCTCACAACAATCACGTGAGGCAGGCATTATTACCATCCCCATTTGAGCTCAGGTCCAGTGCTGTATTCCCTGCACCACCTGGCTGCCCTTTATTGTATGTCCTAGAGGAGGATAAAGTACATTGGTGTTCTGGCTGTTCTAGGAACAAGACACTCTTGGTTCCAGACATTTTCGCTGCCTGTCCCCCACACTATCGCTCCTTGTCCCCTCCTCCGGCTTCTATAGCTTCCTTCATATCAGCTAAAATTCCTCCTTCTTCAAGGGACTCTTTCCCAATCCCTCTTAATTCTAGTGTTTTCCCTCCTTTAACTATTTCTTCTTTATCCTCTACGTAGTAGTTTGTACATTGCTGTTTACATGTTACGTCCCCTATTAGACTGTGAGCTCCTTGAGATCAGGTACTATCTTTTATTTCTTTTTATCCTAAGTGCTGAGTACAGTGTCTGGCACAAAGGAGGTGCTTAATAAATGTTTATTGATTGAAATGGAACTGATTCTTGCCTCCCATTCCCTGAAAAAAGAGGAGACAGTCCTAAAGAGAAAGGACCTAAAAATGAATAATCATCAATAACCTTTACACCAACTAAAAGATGAGACAAAATTGCCTATAAAAATTAAGGTACAGAATGTGAAAATCATTAATAAAGAAATGGAGAATTACAGAATGATTTATATCCCAGCAAAGTTGTGGAAGGAAGGAAAGAAGGAAGGAAGGAAGGAAAGAAGGAATGAAGGAAGGAAGGAAGGGAGGGAGGGAGGGAGGAGGGAAGAGGGGAGGGAAGGGATGAAGGAAAGAAGGAAAAGAAAGTGGGAGAAATGAGATCAAGTGAAAATTCTTGACTTCCTTTATACCCTATATCTTGTGTCTTACGTGTTTTGTTATTTTTTAAATTTTGAGTCTTTACCAATGACAATGTATGTGGAATTTTTCCATGTATCTATTTTTGTGGTGTACTAATGAACCTCAAGGCAGTTATATTTTTAAAAAGTTAATTGACAAGATTTCCAGTATTATGGGGTTTATTGTGTCTTTGGGGATATTCAAATGCCATCATTGTTGTTGCTCAGCAGTATCAAACTTTTCATGATCTCTTTTGGTGTTTTCTTGACAAAGTTGCTGAAGTGACTTGCCATTTCCTTCTCTAGTTTGTTTTACATATGAGGAAACTGAGGTAAACAAAGTTAATTGACTTGCTAGTCACTAGTCACTCTCTAGGTCACACAGCTACTAAGTGTCTAAGGCAGTATTTGAACTGGGGTCCTCCTGACTCCAGGCCCACTGCTCTATCCACTTCCACCCCATAGCTATGTAACCACATAGAAACTAATATGGGATACCAATTTGAAAAACTTCAATGCTTCACTGTGGGAATATGAAGATACATATTTGATCAAGTTAAAGTTTGTGGCATTATTCAGATGAGAATCATATCTCCTAAAATGGTCAACTTGAGGGAAATGAGGCTTTGAATAGATTTGTTAAATAATCACATTGATTAATTAAGCAATTTAAGTGAACAAGCTGTGTGTAAAGGTATAAAGTGCACAGTCTTTATAAGTCAAACATTTCAACTTGGATCTCATTCCTGGACAGTGCCCCTAACTGAGCCTAAAAGCCTCTGATGTTTTGAATTTCTGAGCTTGTTTTCTTCAAAATGTATATTTTTCATGTCTAAGCTCATTAAAAAAACCCAACCTTTTAATTGGTTGATATTATTATAGACCTATATCTGTAGACTTACTGGCTTCTACTTCCCATACTCATCTCCCATGAACTACACATAACCCAGAAGCCTCTGAGAGCAAAGAAGTTCACTTGTCTTAAAAGATTTCTGATGTGCACATGAGAGACACACAAGTATCACTAACTAGGGACTTTGAAGGTGAAGGCCAAAGACACCTTTGGTAAGGGGTGGAGCAGCCACAACTATCCTTGATCTTGACTGAATATACAGATCTAACATCAAGCTACTCTGCTACATTAATGCAGGTAGATGGTACGGTGATAGAATGCTAGAATCAGGAAGACCTGAGTTCAAATTCAGACTCAGATGCTCACTAGCTGTATGACCCTGGGCAACTCATGTCTGCCTTAGTTTCCTCAAATGAAAATTAGAATAATAATAGCAGCTATCTCCCAGGTTTGTTGTGAGGATTAAATGAGATCATATTTGTAAAATGTTTAACACGTTGCCTGACACATAGTAGATATTTAATATAACTTTCCTTCTTTCTTTCCTTCCTTCCTTCCTTCTTTTCTTCCTTCTTCCCTTCCTTTCTTCCTTCCTTCCTCCCTCTCCCACTCCTTTCCTCCCTCCCTCCTTCCTGACATTCCTCTCTCCCTTTCTTCCTCCCTCACTCCTTTCCTTCCTTCCTTCCTTCCTTCTTTTTTTTCCTCATTTGTTACAAAATGATGATGATATTAAGATTTAGCAGAAAGACAGCGACAAATTGAACTGAATGTTTTAGTCCTAGCTGTGACATGACCTAGCTAAGTAATTTAGGCAAGTCACTTTAATTACTCTAGGCCTCAGTTCTTTCATCTATAAAATGAAGGGAACTGGAAAAGAAGTAACCCCTCAGAATCTTTTTGGCTGTAATATTCTATCATTCCATAATTTAAAAAAATAGTGAAAAACTTTCAGTGCTCTGCGACTTAAAAAAAGGAGCAAAAAGAGAATATTATGAATTTGGCTAAGAAACTGATCAAATAAACCATACCATTATGGCATAATAAATGTGTTGGTGATAGATCATATGAGCCTGTACTTCTGGTTGGGATTAACCCAAATGGGTTCGAAGTGAAAAAAGAAAATATCCCACCTGGGTGCAGTGTTGTAATTCAAGGAATTTATAGGGGAGTCAACAGAGTGGTTGCAGCTCTTATGGAAGCAGGTGGATGCTACTAGTTTCCCATACCTAGACACAATTCATTGACATGCCTTTGGACTCAGTAAGAAGCCAGAAAGTTATAAAACTGGACATCTGGTAAGTAAAGGCAATCCAATTGTCTGGGTGTCAGACTCCATTACCACCCTTCTCATCTCCTGGTACAAGTCCCCGAGTCTGATTCCTTAGAGAACAGGGTCTATCTACCTTTACATGACATTCTCAATCTAGAAAAGCAGTGCCCTATTTAAAATATATTAAAAGACTTGGGTTTTTCTTTATTAAAGGCTGCACAGTGCTACACCTGGTTACATCTCCTGTCAAAATACCCTCGAGAAGGAGCAACTTAGTGGTAAATACAGTGGCCTCCCCAAAACAATGGCCATGCAGGCATTGGGATAAACTCTCTGTGTCTGCCGTCCTCAGAAGATAGCAGTCTGCTTCTTTGGGGATCTCTTCTAGCAATCTGTTGAGGCAGAAGAAAGTCCAGGCACAGGATTTAATGCCATAGCTTATCAGATGTTACCGTCTCCCTAAGCACTTGAGTCTCTCTCTAGTGGTGTTTGTTCCCTGGAGATTTAAACTGCTGCTTGCTCTCTGTGTCTTCTGACACACATTTATCTGACAGGACACAAATCTGAGGTGGTCATTGGCTAATGAAAATATTACACTATTCTTTTACCTAATTCCTAAAATTCTATTTTGTGAAAATTGGGTAAGTCCATCCTTTTCTTCAAGATCATTGAAGTATAGGTTTGGTGATGGAAAGAACTTTGGAGTTTCTCATTTTACTTATGAGGAAACTGAGACCAAAGACAGTTAAGTGTCTTAGCCAAGATCACATAGTTCATAAGTAACAGACCTAGCATTTGAACCCAGGTCTGCTGACTATGATCCAGTAATGTCTGTGCCTGAATTGGAAGCGTAGGAGATTTGATTAGAATATTATATTCAGTGGTGTGCTGGTAAATGTTGAATAAATGACATAAACATATACTTTCCAATTTAGTCTGCATTATTGTTTTCTCCATCTCTTTCTTAAGTCTAGACAATCTACAGAACAATAAATCAAACCCTGATTTGTACCATTTGCCAGTTTCTGAAGAGTAAATGTTCACACTACTTGGGTACACCCTTGATTATACTCATTTTGGAAATCAGGCAGAAACCTATCCTGTCCACTGAAGAAATGGTGTCAGCATGCAGAGAGTAGCATGATACTATTAGCAGAAAATACTCTAGACCTAAAGATTATTTGCTGTTGTAAGTGAAACTAGTGGTTGCTTTCTTGGTTTTTTATTTTCTTTTTATTCCCTTTTGTGAAAGGAGGAGTGCAGGAGGAAGTAATAAAAACAATTATGGGGGATTAAAAGGATAAAACACACAGACCTATTCATGGCAATTATCAAACTGAGAAAAATAAAAGGAAGTGAAAACACTTTAAAATGAATTTAAGTGAATTCACTGCATAGGAAAGGTGCATGGTTGGTTGACTACAGATGCATTAATTAGGAAAATTGGTATCAGAAGAGCTGGAACAATATGATGAATCTGGATATTTCTGTCCTGAAACCTTGCTAACCCCATCCAGAGACAAAATTCACATGATTTGAAGGGGACACGAAGACTTTATGCCCCATATCTCTGATCCTCTCATCATCGTAGTAATCTGCTCTAGGCTGGTTTTTATGGTAGAATAGGACTATCCTGGGTTAGGAGAGAGGACACTCAGGGTCTAGTTCTGGCTCTGGCACCATCTTCATAGAGGATTTTGGCCATTACACTTTTTACCTTGGGGGCTTCAATTTCTTCATCCATGAACTGAAGGTAGAACTAAATGATCTCTAGGGTTCACTTCAGTTCTAAAATTTTATGATCGAAAGGGATGTGAGATAATGTTGGGGAAAGAGTGCTGGATATGGTGTTTGAGGACAAGAGTTCCAGGCCTGTTTCCATCATTTATCACTGAGTGGACTTAGACAAATCCCCTACCGCCTTGGGGCTTCAATTCCCTAATCAAGCATTAGATGTAGCATCAGAAAACCTGGGTTGGATTCCCAGCTCTGCCACTGCATAATACCAGGCCAGTCATGACTCTCTTAGACGTAGTTTCATTCTTAAAATGAAGGTGTTCAGGTTTAGGGATGCTTGAGACCCCAAAATATCAACAAGCCAGGTCCTGCTCAAATGAATTCAACCCAAACCTTCTTACAGCCAAAGTAAAACAAAGTTTATTAAAGATCGGCCATATTGGGTAGAGTCTTAAGAAGCCTGAGCATTTGTGACTCACAAGCCAGCCAGATTCAACGTGCTGAGCTAGATTGCTGAGCACCTTCATAGAGGCAAGAGGGAGCTTACATACAGAAAGACTGTGGGAGGGATCTAGGGGTGGTTCTTGTGTGATGGAAGGAGGGGTTTGGGACTGGGGTGACCAGGGTGAGGTCAGACTCCAGGAATGGGATTAAGGGTGGGAAGTTGCTTGAGGCAATCAGGAGGTAACAGACAATGGAGGGTTAGCCTAGTTTAAGAGTAACAGATTTGGTCATAGATATTTTGATAAGATCAAGGGTGAGAAGTAGCTGGACAATAGAGGGCTAGGCTAGGTAGAGGTTTGTGCCTAACGATAATGAAAGGCCTATGGTCTCAGGAGAAGGCCAGATAAGTAGGAAGATTCCAGGAGAGTTCAAGGGGGCTCCCAGAGACTGTACCCCATCAGAGGGATGGACTAGATGACTTGAAAAGTACCCTCTATCTCTAAATCTAGGATCCTATGAGCTATAAAAATAAGAAGGCGAAACTAGATAATATCTAGGATCCATTAAAGCTATGACTCTCAAAAATTAAGAGGTAGTTTGGGAGTGTATAGCAGACCACGTTAGAAGTCAGAAATACCTGGGTTCAAGTATTACTTCTGACTCCTACTAGCTGCATGACCATCAGCAAGGTGCTTAATGTCTCAGGTCTCCAGGCTACTCTTTAACTATCTAAGGACATTTGGAGTTTCCCTCACAGATAATATTAGAGGTCTGAAGGAAAAAAAAAATAGAATTACTCTTTTAAGTCAAGGTACTGTGTTTCTGAAA